>NW_019214326.1:124310-197813 GCF_002532875.2 Varroa jacobsoni
GTACTTGATCGTTTCGTTTACCATTGTGGGGATGCTTACGCGCTGGTCGAATCAATGCCGGATTGATGAAATCAATCAATTAACGCACGGCAACCTAACTTCCCCGAACGGGCTGTGTTATGACCATAGCTCGATCACGTTGACGATGCTCCTTCTTTAGCGCGTCGAGCAAATCGGCATCAATGTTCTAACGAAATGTCTTCCTTCCGATAGTGTTCTATAAATGGTTCTGGTTTAAGGGTGAAGGTCAATTTATGGCTGACCTGCCGCTATCGTAGTATGTGTATAAAACGAAGACGACGAGACCCATAGGCATGAAGACGTCTCGTAGCTTTTATAACAATTACGCTGTTGCGTCACGACATTTTATCTATATCGTTATTCTTTTATCACTCGCCATTGAAATACACTAATATTCTATTAAAGTGATAAAATATGCCTGCATACTGCACAGTCCTACTAATGTTGCCCGTCTTTAAAACTGTATAAACGGAAAATGCGTTCACATCAACATCAATATATGGCGCAGCCTGTGCGCATAAGGCTTTATATATGTACTACAGCGAGAGACAACGGTGTCGCAGCGAATGGTAGACGAGGCTGCCCGGTACAAGCAGGAAGTCGTCACATATACGTGTAACTATAATGTAAGAGCAAATAGGATTTATATATATTCCTTAAACCATATTTCCTGTCTGCATAACCGTTGCGAAGTTCGTGCATAGATAAAATAGGCTAACGCCGATCCGTGCGAATGTTTCTTTCTTTTTTGATCATGGTCAGTCGATGCAGCGTTATTTCTATGTGTACCATATGAAAAACATCGTTGATTTGTTAAATTCTCGAATGTAACGGTTTCATTGTTTTTTTGTTTATATTGCTGTTCTTTCTTTTATCGTAGTGATGCGAATTACGCGGATCAAATTGTTGTGTCTATAACATTAACACCAACAGTACCGCTAGTTTGAATCTTAGACTTTAGCATTTTTCGAAAAATATTGCCAACTTTAACAGATTTTAGAGGCCGTTCTCGTCGGCACAATTGAGACAAAGGTACCGTTTCAGACAGAGAGGGTACCGCTATGTAGAACGATCAACGCATCGAAAATTGATGGTAGAATATAACAAAGTCTTTTGGTTTCGCCGGAAGACACTTTGAAACACGCTTTTGCTAATAGACCTCCTTTGGCACATTAACATGATGCCACGAATCCATGCTCTGGTATGTTACTGATCGCTCATCACAGAATGCACTCGTATAATCCACGTACTACGCAACTATTTGAAAAGGAGCGAAATCTATCAGGACCTCTCACCCGTCTCCACTGGCTTCGGGTTTAAGTTAATGCCACGAATCTGCCTTTCCGGCTTAGAGTCGGCCTGCAGGTTGGGACTCAGCAGGCAATCCTTTTTCCCAACGCCATGAGATGTTGTCGCTGAAGGCTGCTTGAAAGCGTATTACCTAGTTGGAATGTGCCTTAACACATACGTCTCACGTCTAATTGGGCTAAATGAATAGACAAAACCGTCATTACTGCATCGACGGTAAACACCCACAACTTTTTTTATGTATGCAACGTAGATATATATGAAATAGTAGTGGTGATACGGGAGTGAGATTAGGCATAGTACGTATGGTATCCCAGAATACAGCGAGTCACTGGAAAATTAAGCCATAGTAACGCTAGTTTACTTAGCTATTCGATGGGAAAGTGGTAATTGTTACCAGCCTTACACGAAGCATTCACATGATAATGTGTGTCAAACTTCCATGCGGTGCACTGTACTCAGCTGCGTTGGTGTCAACGAGGCGGCTCATATCGAGGCGGCCAGTCCATTCGTCAATAATATACATTGTGCCGCTAATATTGTCAGGGTCCTTGATATCGAAAGAACGTCCTTGACTGCAGATGTGTCGTACAAATATGTCTGAATGCAGATGCCAAATTGGGGGAAGCTCATTGGCTTGCATGGTATAATGGCCAGAAGGAAGATTCGTTTTACGTGGGCTGCGTCACGCGCTTATTTGTCAGACGCAGCTTCGTCTCAGCAATAGTGTATAAAATGTATCGGGAGCGTTGAGAAGCGTTGTAGAAGACTAGCTTAACGAGACCAGCCATTTCCCACTGCTCTTCATTTCATCTAGTGGCATGGCGGTGGGCACGTCCTTGTATATGTGCATACAGCAGTTGCTTTAGCTTGAACATTTTGGGGGCCGCACCGATTAATAACTGCGTCTTCACTGGTGATAGTGACAGACTTATTCAACAGCGACACGTTTAATCCCTACTATACCGGAAAGGGTATTACTGCTTATATGTAAATATAAGTAAATTGTAACTTTGTCCCACTAGCTGGATTCGGTTTATTTCAACGGGTTAGCTTTGCGTGTATCATCCATAGAACAGGAAGGGGACATGAAGAAGTCCGTCGCCATTAATAGAAGGTGCTTGTGCATATTTATTATCTATAAAGCCAGAAGAGAGGCGCGTTTCCATCGACGGTTCACTCTGTGGGATCTGTGGGATCGTTATGTGCGGTCTATTGAGTACTCTGTCGCCACCATTTCCACCCTTTCAAAAGGTCAATTTGCTTCTCCGGTGCGACCTGTCAACGAATTCCGGCTTCGTCGTCCGTCGCCGGACACAGACTGCTACCATGCCAAGATAATGTGGCTAGTCGTCGAAGTACGCGGAGTGACGCAGCCGGCTGCGGTGAGTAACATCTAATTCTATGAACGAATATGCTTTACATATGTTCCTGCTTGCGATGTAGCCGTGCGCACGTCTTCCATACAGCAAGCACCAGCTCCACTATGTGCATCAAATGTATGGGCGAGACTCGGCTGGAGCAGCTGGGGCTAGACCCAGCTGCCTTGGCTGCGGTATAAAATAAGTGTGATGCAGCGCCCATCTACTCGCTAGGAAGCAGCTCTGAAAAGTCATCAGTATCAGCAGCATAAGCTTCACAAAGATGGCTAGGATAGAACGAGATAAATTCTATTCAGCCATCTAACTATTCATATATTTCCCCATCAGACCATTTCATTTCAGACCGACTTGCGGCCGCATGACGCCAGCCGGAAACCACCAGTGATAGCAGGTAACAGCACGTAGGTACGTATATGATAAAGAGTGCCTATTCACCACACGCTATAGCAGAAGGCTGACGGGTGGACGAAACGACTATCTGATTGAGATAGCAACGATCAACAATCCCGTGATAGCAGAGAAGTCCCAGGCAGGACTGATAAACCGGAATTGCTTAGTCATCCTCCTATTAAAGGGTGGTAGCAATGCCTATACTGAATCGATGGACATCCGATATACATAGGCTGGCTGTGTCTGCCTCGGCAGATCCAGCGGAAATATATTACATAACATATATTTATAAAAGGCAGTGCGTTGTCCTTTTGCCATTTTTTTTTGGGGGTGCTTGTCACCCCCTTGACCTTATATTTCCAAGGCAGCTTGTTGGCGTATACACCAGCGGCACATGAGAGCTCACTTTCTAGGCATTTGTGTGCAACTGCACCGAGACCGTACGCGGGCTGTTGGCAGTGAGCGATAAGCACGTTGATCGAAAATTGTATTCTGTCTGAGCTGCCAGACAAGACAGTGTTCACTAGCCGATTCGATGGACGTATGGACGTACAAGATTTCAACGACAACGGCAATAACAGCAACAATAATGATGCCGAATTCGCCCCCTTGAGCTAGTAGGCCCTTGGGCAGAACGGGCAATGTTCAAGGCTTACAGGGCACATAAGCGGAGCAGCATTTCTGTTGGCATTGATAACGTCTGACGTCGCCCAACCTACAGAAGCGGGTGGCTGCAGATGCTGTTTTTTCCTCCCCTGCATTTACGGCCGCGTATCTTGTTTTTCCATTTTCTCTTTCAGTATTCAAAATCTGCGGAGCTCTATCGACGAAAAAAAGTTGTTTTCGTTCCCATAGAGCCCGCGCCCACTGTATTAATTTTTTATCTATATGATGTGCCCCACTATGATATAACAGAAAGATTATAATTTCTCCTTCTTTCCCGAACTTCTCTTCTGTTTCATCTATAAGTATATATCATTCTAATAACGTAAGCCGCGACACGATAATAATCATTATACGTTCGAATTTGTAAGCAATATGGAGTAAATTCTTTCAGCGTTTTTTAAGACGATAGTATGCAAATGTAGCCGTTGCTAATGACCAATGGTTAGAAAAATTGTGCGGAAAAATGTTTTCACCTATATGCGTTCTATATTTGGATATTTAAGCTTTGTATTTATTTTTTTTTTATATTTGTTATTAGTTCTTTCTTTTCTATTTCTTTTTTACTGCGTAAATAAGCTAGGAAGTTTCAATATTTTTTTGTTTATTGTTCATCGGGCCTGTGGCGTCGACGAAAAAAGACGACCATCAGTGATGGATCGCACTGTGTTCGCAGTGAGCTATTTACTAAAATTCTGTTTATAAGACCAATTATCAATAACACTTCGTTGAAGCTTAATGAAATACTTAATTGATCTTTTTGCACTATCGCAGAACGTAATATAGTTCATGCTGACAGAAGCTCTGGATAATAGCAACGGTTATAAACAGATACGGATAACTCGATAACTTTTAAGTAAACAAAAGTGCTACTTTCTAAATCATCTTCAATGATTTGTGATGGAAAACGGTATATGCATGTCCACGCACACTTGAGCTCACCATGCTAACCATAACAGCCATTTTAGTTAACAAGGAATAAAATAACTTTTTGCCCAAAAAAGTTTTTTGGTTCTAAGTTTGGACCACATCCATAAGTATGCTCCATTTCAGATTAACTAGATGAAACTCTTTTAGCCAATAATTGTATTAAACTTTACATACATTATCAACTTTCTGATCAATTAAAATGCTGCCTTACTCAATCCAAACCTACATATCTTAAGCTCGATATGACCGGCTAGGCATTTCTAACGGTCATCTAATCAAGGCTCTCCTTTCTGCTCCTTCGCTTATTCCGATGGTTCCTGGCACCCCATGCTACCTGTCCCGCAGTCCCACCACTTGACCGAGTTCCAAGTTTAGCCGTAGTGTTACAAACGTTTACCGCCACCAACTACTACTAAATGTGGGTTTTTGCCTACAGCAGCTGTAGCAGCGTCGTGATAATAACATTAACGTCAGCCATCCGTGTGCAAGGAGCAGCAAGAGGTAATACCTAGTCATCTGCAGCGATAACTTAGCCCCATAAGAACACTGACATTTTGCTCGGTCGAGACAATACCATTTAACGCAATATCAGCTTGTAGAATTCTATCTTACAGGGTACATCTCAGACACCGACGGAGCGTCACCGAATGTGTAGCGGCCCCTGGCTGAATCACGACATAGTAACTAACGTCCAGGGGTTTTCTGGCTTCGGGTCGTGAGGAGGCCGGCAAGAGAAGTGTCTGGCGCCGCTCTGCCGTAGATTGCGTGAAGCATCAAACGTCGACATAAGTTGAGCTTCCTAAGGCTACGTTGGGCTAACCGCAGACTGCTGTTTTCCGCAGGTCAGCGGCCTCGTGGCCTCCTACAGCTACCTTGCATAGTGCGGCCAGCGTAGCCTTCTATCGTAATATTAGTAGCGTCGGTTGTGGTCACTCTGCCGGCAGGCGCAAGACAAAACGCCGTGGCGCCACACGTCAATGTTTCCTGAATAGTAGGGTAGCCGTGGCTGTAATGGATGTTGCGAGATCCTGCAGCAACGTCCCAATTCAGGTTCTTACTGCCATAGATACCACGCTGTGAGATACTACGCGGCCCAGCACTCTGCTCATAATTCTTCGAAGTCTGCTGCGATTATCCATATAACCACGGTGTGGCTACTTGCCAATCGACAGGTATTCCCTGCGCTGCAACTACCTCTATCTCATTGCAGGCTGCTCTTCAGACCAAATCGAATGCCCCCGACCGCCGGACTGGCACAGAGGCCCGACTGACCTAGATTCAAGTGAAGGGCATAGCAGGTGAACAGGGCGGCCGTGCGTAGGAAGCCACCCATTCGACGTTTAGGATTCATGGGGCGAAACTAACCATCGGAGTTTCTATAGAATCTCATTGCTTTATGCGTCATGCTGCTGTGTGCTCGGGGCAGCAGGCCATAGTTCTAGGACGGTTGACTGCTGCCCCGGGCAACTCGAACAGCAGTAGCATTAGCAGCCCAGAGCGACTGTGTTTGTCCATGGTCCCTAGTGCTACTCGCTTTCGTTTCATAGCGTCCCTAAATGGAGGTCATAATATGACCCCCCCATTGACGCCGTACTCATTGCCGTATGTCACTATGGTCACTGACGCCGTCATCCCAATTTGTTTCAGATTACTCCACCAATCATGAGGGTCTCCCATGGGGTTCGGAGCTCTATTTCCCTGCGGCCATGCTGCGACCAATTATTATCTGTGGGCCAATGTTACCTCAATAGTAATTCGCAGATTGCACTTCCGCGTACGATCACGAGGCCACAGATGACGACGTCAAATCAGTGAACAAATAATGGCGCACTGGAGAGAACGAAAACGGCACGGGTGTTATGGGGATCGGGTAAGGACGCATCACACTCACTCTTTCTCTCTCCCTTTTTATTGCGTGCATCCGGGAACAACGTCGCACACCGAGCCAAAACAGCTGAGATTGGCCTTTATCAATTCTAGCAGCATATGAATAATAGTAGGCTGTCGAAATTAGATTATCAGTGAATTTAGACGATCACGCTAGTAGGTGAACTAGGACTACCCCTAGATGTAATATTATCTGTACTTATGAAGTGGACCGGACGCAACGTTAGGTACGTACGAAGCCTTCGAGTGAGGAACGAGGCAGATGTGTAACATATTGCCATGACTAGTTTAACCAATACGATGTGAATATAAATGATGTTGGGCGGGCAACACTTACGCGATTATCAGACGATTAAAGGCGGCTAATGGAGACGAAGACTGCTAAAACTATAGTGAGAAGAAGACATTGAGATGCACACTCATCGTATCCAGTTAACCTAAGTAAAATAGTCTGGCCGAAGTTCTGTAACTGTAAAGTTCGGGTCACATTGATCGAGATCGAATACGCATAGCTTCAGGGCTCATACGCTTAATGTATACATACGTATATATATGTATTACAATTTTATATTGAATGTATAAAGTACAGACTGAACACAGTGAAGCATCCTCTATTTTAAACACTTTAGCTTAATTTAAGGGTTGGCCTACTTGAACGAACCCCCAATTGGTTGAAGAGCATCACTACTATGTAAAATAGACCTGCTCAGATAAATCCTACTAAGGGCAATTGTTGGCTGGCTAAAGCGATCATCATTGTTCCATTCATCGACAGCCGGTAACTATCGGGCGCTCATAGAGCTGACATAACACATATATTTTTCATTATAATGCTCCTTCGAGTCATAGACCCGCCAAACGTTCGCTCTTTTAAGATGCTATTCTATTTATGTTTATTATCTATCGAAATTTTCGGATCCGAGATCTGATATGGGGAGACATATCAACAGGCGCGTAAACTCTGGCCTACACTAATTAGCCACGCGTCAGCCAGGCACACTCATTACTTTCGATGTGCATTTAATCGACAAAAACATTTTAATTGATGAGGATCCTTTTTTAGTCTTTTAGTTTCTACTATGATATCAAAGTTCACTTAACAAAACAGTATCACGATAACAAAATGTCCGTTTCTTTACGGGTGTAGATGTACATTGGCAGTATATACTGATCTTCTAGTATTTACCATGCGCAGAGGAGTACATTGTTAAAACGACGGTAACTTGAAAGACCTCGTCATCAAAACGATCAGAAGGTATTGTCACAATTAGAAAATTATTTATAGAAGATATAGGGCACTTCAAAGTGCTAATTGTACTGTTATGAAAGCTGCATATGAATGACGTTAACTATATGGCGTTTTATTTACCATAGGTAAGAAAAGTTGAATTTTGTCTGGGTAGGATGGAAACATTAAATAATAGAGGCAATAGAAACAAGCAGATTTACGGCCACAAAGAAAGACTTGTTACCTGTACAACATAACTAGGCTACCTTGTCCTAACGTCACGTGACATAAAACTGTCCTTTTTTTCTCTAAAAAGCGAGCGTTTATGGTTATTCATAAACATTTAGAGTGCATTTCCGGTAGTAGTCCAATCGAGCTACTCTAAAGAGAATTAATCTAATTAGACGACGCTATCACAGGGCACTCGCAGCTCTTTTCCATGGGGCCTGATGAGAAGAAGCTGTGTCCTAGTTTGCAGCAGAGCTTATCGCTCGACGCAATGCAGATAAGTTCCGTCCGTAAGGACAGCATACTGTTTACGTTCTGCTCTAGCTGGCCGGTCACATTGGAAGGTTAAACCCTCCTGAGGATTATAATAGAATATATATGTATATACAACCGTCAAATGGTTGTTGACCTGAACCTTGTGCTACACGAAGATGTCATGAACTAAATATTTCAATAAATGGAGTGAAGGCACAGTGAAGCACGGCGGGTGACGGGCATTCGAACAAAATTAGATAACAGGATTGTGAATTTTTCTTTGAGAAGTGACAAGAAACAAACAAAAGTCAACTGCATAAGCCCGAAATGCCACTTCAAGATCATGTGTATTTCCGATTTCATGCCGAAGGCAATTTTTTTCCCATGTGCGCTTTGTCCACCAACTACGGCTACTATACTTAGTTTAGGAGGCTAAGCTCAGTGAAACTTGGTGGTTTATGCTCGAAACATAGTGGAGCTACACTTTGTTCCATATGGCTGAAAGGGGTTAGCTACGTGACGCAATTCCGAAATGCAATAGCGGACCTAAAAACTTTAAACTTATAACTCAGACGGACCAGTTGCACGTTCTGGGAACAAACACGAGATAAGTCATCTACGACTTCTCGTGCTTGTTCCCAAAACGTGCAACTGGTTCTTTTGGTAAAACAAAGGGAGGATCTTTTGTGCAATGAAGCACTTTTCTCGTTTGAGCTAGCATTGAAAAGCGTTTGCGGTAAGGGTAGCCGCTCTAAAAGTGACCACGGCGTGGAAGTTGCATTATCTATTACGGCGCTGTATTATTTTCTGGCTGTGTCAAAGATGAAATTGGACTTGACCTCTTCGAAACGTGTCGATCAACGACATCGTCAAGAATTACGATACTGACAGCAGCCCAGTGTACCGTAGCTTTTCGCTTCGTCTTAACTCAGGAACGTCGTTCGGCTTGCCCTCGGCGCTTCGAGAGTGACTCTTCCTGACAGAATCATCCGCCTGTACCACTTCTCGTTTGGCCAGACGCGGCCTAGAATTTGTTCGGCTGAGATAGGAAGGGGAAACGAGCCCATCTTAGCGATCTGTGTGTGATCCTGACCTGAGGGCTTAAAACAGCTTTGAAATATCGCCCATATGCATAGCATTTTGAAATTTGCGAAAGAATTTAGAGACATACTTTTTCAAATCCACGTTGCAATTCACTGATGTTGCTGATGTGGTCATTTTGGGGGCATACACCGAATTCATTCCAGGTGGCTTCATAAGCTTGTCGACTGAATAACGCCCACAAAAACTTTCCCATTTCAACTACGATGCAAGTACATAGGAATGAGTCACGCTGATAGACATAATTAGCGGAGCAGACGAAACAGTCAGAGAGTCATTACTGAAGATACTCGAAACAGTGCGAACCGGGCATTGCTTCGAAAAAGTTTTTTTTGTACTGTTGTTTTCGAATCGGTACAATGATTGTTATGATTATTACTACTATGCTGTATAAATTATCATGGTGACGATCAGCACGGCCAGTTAATGGGAACATTAGATTTTAGCGCTGTGTGAGCCCGCGTTCAGAACAGTTAGTGGTAGTTCCGCTATTCAGTAGTCAAGTGTGTACACTTGGCCGAGCGAAAGTGACGCGTCATTTCATTCCGTTACGTAGCGTTGAGGCAATATGTATAGGCGACGGACGGACATTTGCAGTGACAGCCAGCGTAATCAACAATGAATGGCTGCGCAAACGGTGATAGTTGCTACTTAAAAAAGCTATGTCGATGTCAACGATCAAACTAGTTATAAGGCGCCACCTGCGGGGCTTCAGGTATGAAGACCTACAATGCAAAAAATCTTTACATATGCTAGAGCATGACAAACGATGGGTAACGTTTATCATAGTAGTAAGTAGATGTCAAAATAAAGACTAATAATTAGATATTGATATGTGAGCAGACGTGCTTCTCTTGCGGAGAATATATATATTAACTCTATAACAAGCGGATTATAATTAGTGATTTCTTTAAAGTGATCAAATCATGTTTGTGCGCATAAGCTATCTACTATATCTAGGGACTAAATATCGCTGAATATATAGACATCCTATTACGACGTCTGAGAGTGCTTGAATATGTTGAGGACGTTTATTTTTGTTAACTTCTTCATTTACTACCCTCTATAGGTAACAGGCATTTGCGTACGATAATGTAAAGCGAAAGAGGGTTTGTCCACAACGCTACCTGGCGATCCGAGGCGCTCAGCATACTTCTTGCGCTGACCTAATGAAGGTTCACCTCCTCCTGCCTTTTCGATCTCTTTGAGTAACAGTTAAAGTCTACAGTATACGAGACGCGTTGTTACTTATGGCCTGTGCTGCTGTGCTTATTGTCACTATTGCTGACTATAACAGAAGCAGACTGCTGAACGCAAATTCATTTTGTGTGTGTACACTGTCGAAAGAAGTACTTTTAAAGCTTTTATCTGCCTCGCGTGACCGCACCAAGGCGCCTCTGCGCCCAACTCGCTGTTACCTTTAATTCCAACAAGCAAAGCTCCTACCCAACTACCACGCTTCGGAGAACTGGACTATGATAGGTTTGTTCGGTGCTAGTAGCGCGGTATCGCTGTTGCACTGGATCTTTCGGCATTATCTGCTAACTTTCGTTGCATATAGCAACGTCAGTTATGTGCCAAGCTTATCAATAAAGCTGTTCTGAAAAGGCGTTCCGGATAGGTACTCTGAGAAGAAGAAGGAAACGCATAAAAGTTTCTTCTTCTTAGCCCACAATGCTAGGCAGCAACGACCATAGACATTGCGCTCACTATTTATCTCTGTCGTCGCCGTCGTACTAACTGATTGATTGATCGACCAACCTGAAGAAGGCATGCGGAAACTCTTGTGACAGCTACCCGTTTTCCCAGAGCAGATACGATGTCCCGTTGCCCATCGAGGCAGGCGAGGTCAAGTACACGCTCCGTGGGTATGGAAAGACAAAGACGAGTACTCAGACATGGTCGAAAGGACAAATTCGATCTCTTTACCGGATCTCAATGCGGTCGCAGAAACTCTACTGAAAAAAAAGGAGAAGCTAACTACACGCGTTGGAAATGAGTCAGGAAAGAAGTTCGAAAGCGATGTAAGACGAACTAGGTCTGGAACTTTTCAGGCCGATGGACCATGCGCCAGCAGAAAATACGAGAGACGTGTAAACATAGGACAAGACCAGAATGATACAAAGATCTGTTGTCTCACACACAGGTAGCGTTACAGTTTGCAGTATTAACAGAGGAGAAAATCGTGTTAAATTCGACATCAGTCAGCCCGGAGGCAACAATTTAGAGTAGAACAGATAGCACTTAGATAGAAGGCGGACAGGGCGAATCGAAGTTCGAGTAGACTTCAGAAACTCCAGCCGACAACAGTATCACGACTAGCAAACAGCAAATAAAGAAACCATTGAAGACGACCGGGCGTGTGTCGATCTTCTTTATATATTACAAGAGAAATATAGCGAAAAGACTGATAAAATAAAGATAAATCACCACAGCCATTGTTATTGTTACGAGACTTCTACATTGGCAGCCAAGGTAGCTGCGGTCAACCACAAGAGAAATTTAATTGCTCTTTGTTTTTATATATCATGTATGCAGGCATTCCTGTAACCTTCGCTGTGCAAATTTAAATAATTTTGATAGAAAACAAGCAACTAAATTTAAGAAATTTGGCTATTTTCAGATTTAGCCTTTGCTTGTAGATTATTTTGGCCTTTGTCGCGCGAACCTATTCAACACTATAAATTTCCTTGTACCCATATTTATCTAGTTCCAATTTTTCATTGCTTCACACACTTCAGGCCTTTGCTTTTCAGTTTTTCCTTGTTCTAAAAATTCATCTACTTCGTGTTTAAAGCCATTAGTGCCACCATCTGTATACACCTTGGCTTCACTATGCGCTCCCTGTACATATCCTTTACTCTATTTGCCGTCGGCTCTTTTGGCACGAGACTTGGCACTTCCCAAACCCTTTGACTACCTTTCCGCTTTTATACATTACTGTGGGGTTCTGTCCAATTCTGTTTGGCTCTATACAGTTGGTTTGCATTGCTACTATTGCTGCCTCCGCCTGGCACTAGCAGCTAGATAATTTGAACAAATTATCTGCTGGCGTATCCTGTTTACTAACAACACGTCACATATCTCGTGTCCCGTATGCGACGAAGTTTGTTGCTGCTTCATGTCATCCCGGCTGTCCACATCGTCGTTGCCGCTGCCGTCCTTTCTTGGCGTCTTTCAGGTTGCCTTTGAGAAGGCTTCCTTTGGCCTTCTTTTCTTGCAGCTGTCGCACTGCTTCTAGCCAGTGTTTTCCAAGATTCTCACCAGGTCTGGGTCACACCGCAATGTAGTATCGACGGGAAGAGCCGACGAGTATCGTGAGTCGCTGTCGTTTTAAGCTTTATAAGAGAAGGACTACATCGCAACGGTGATGAGTAGAAGGTAAGGCGAGAGAGACGTGCCTGGCCGATAAGGAGAAGACCTACGGTGGGCTTGCCAAAACTTGCCTGGTAGAGTTTGACTAAAAGAGGGGATGCAATAGCGACAGCAAGATCATACGGAGAAATAGAAGGTATCAGGCCAAACCAACGGCGACCGACGGTCGCCCGGTGGGCTTTTTTGACTGGCGAGAGAATCCAATGCAGAGGTTAAGGTCGAAGCTTTGGGCAGTTACGACAGTGTTGGTTTGCCTCCGCCGTTGTTACTATTGACGGAAGGAGCCGTATGGCTATTTCTGCTGTCGCTACTGATATTTGGTCTCGTTGTCTTCATGCCGTTTCCGGCCACAAAGTTTCTCCAGTTCGCCTACATGCCTTATTCCTTTACCCCACTCTTGTCAACCCTGTCCTAAGCTAACCTAGTCTACTGAGCTTCTTTCGCCTGCTGTAGCACCCAAACGGAGCATTCCGTTTTACTACTACTGAAGCTGGGTATCAACTAGAAGCAAGCCTTCGGTTTTCTCGCTTGTAAACGTGTAATCGCGGCCTCTTCTAACGAATACAAGCAACATCGGGTTCGTTCATTCTCGCTAGCAATGGCAGAAGCGGCACTTCTTGGCAACTCGTTTTCTCTCAAGCGGTCTTTGCGCGGTCGACGGGGAAAAGTACATACAAGCAAAGCATGCCGCTAGTAAAGGGTGGCGCAGGTGGCGACATGTAGCCTTGAAGGTCATCAAGAACTCGTCACTGCTGGAGGAAAAAGCAATCACGAACCGCGGCTCGCAACAGCGACGTTGGATTTTGCCTCACTTCGCCAGCAACAACAGCAGCAGCGCCAAAACATAGGGGAATAGGCAATAAGAAGAGAAGTAACACATTCTTTTCCTTCGCCCAACGTTTCCTACTACGTGTCTGCTTTTCGCTAATAACATGGAAGGCAAAGAATTTTCTAAGCCATTCCTATCTATATATTAGCATATATTTGTAAAACTTGATATACTGGGCATATGTTTGCCTTTTTGGTTCTTGGCTATTCAGTTAGACCCTGGCTTTAACGCAAAATGGTTTCTCTGCTAATAATTATATCTATTTTAGGTCGAACAACTTTATCAGAGCACTGGTTTCATTCGCCATTGAACTCCAAACAAAAATATGGACGGCTTGAAGTGTATGAAGAACGTCAGAAAAATGATTTCTTTAGTATAATAAAAGCTGACGCTAAGAAGTCCTCTAGGTCGTGGCTTTGTCTCCTCTGCACACAGCTTTTCACAAAGCATAAATTCGAAGTCTGACGTAAACGTAGGACGTCTGTTTCGTTGTTTTTGATTTTTTCATACCTTGTCCCTGCCTTAGAAAGAAAGGGAAAACTTCTCAGTCGAATTCGTCCTGATAAGGTTGCACACACACTATACGTACATATTGTAACTGACCTGCCATTGTCGCCATCCGTCAGTCTATACATTGTTATATTATCGTCTGGTGCATTTCCTTTTTGAGAAGTTTTGGCGCGCGGGTGGCATATGTCACAGCGAATTTTTCGTGTGTCATCCTAGCTTGGCCTATATAAAAAAGAAATAAACACGTGATTTATGATGTCTGACATTGTACCACTCGCGTCTTCGTCTGACTTTAGTGCTCATCTTGTCACTATAGGAAACAACCAAATCGAGGCTTCAGAACGAGGTCTCTGTTTTTCAAACTGAGTTCGGTTGGGTCGGCTTACATCGTCTAGCGGCCTTGAGAAGGACTTAAAGAACCGATCAGTCTTTGTTCGTTTCTATCGCACGTTTATGAGTTGCACTTTGCCCGACTTCGATAAGTTGTTGCGTGCCGGTATAATGGGTGCAGGCAGCTGTTGAGACTGCTCCAAAATGACTGTCGGTGCTGTTATGCGAGGAAATTTTTTGCTTGTGAGCAGCTACACGGGTTGTTTCAATTTGCTGAACGCATTTGTTACGTCTGATTACTCGCTGATCGTGTTCATCTCATACTATTGTACTTAGCCACACCAAAACGAAGGTTGGTTATTTCCAACCTATGAATGTATGTAAAGTGCAGCTTTCTCTATAAGGTTTTGATAGGGAGAGGTTTTTGAAGATGGGAGAAACGTACAAGTTAATATGACGCTAATAGTATTACTCGTGTAGTACAACCGCTGTTTCAACGTTAACTTCCTATTTGTTCAACTGATTTGCGTGAAAATACAGTAATCTTATCACGTAAAGACAAGTTCCTGACATATGGTCGTTCAGAACCATGGACACTGTGCAGCTCGGCGGTGGAACACAGAACGTAGGCAAATGTATTCAGGACTAACAATACTCGCAGTAATTGGAATAACCGCGGAATACTCAGAAATTGCTACATTCTATGATATATTGACACTTATACCACAATGCAGGAAGGCTGCATCTGACGTACAAAAAAAATAGCTGGTGTCGGCTCTGCAAAAACATCTTGTAGCTAGCCACTTCCCCCCTCCATTTGCAATAATTTCTACCAGAAAGAACGCCATGCAAAAAACGAAAACTGCCATTGTTATCTTTTGTAAATGCTTGAATTTATATACAGCCAAAAAAAATACTACATAACAATTTTTCGTGATAGTGAATCCTCGGTACGGTCATAACTAAACAGCCGTATTTCAGACTAGTGAACTAGACGATTTTAGCACGGGTTTTCCGTTTCAGTTCTATTGATATAATAACGTCGATCTTTTGTAGACAAAACTTCCATGTAAAGGAATCAAGGGATATCTAAGTTTTTATAAGCGTCAGCCTCGAGCATCTTTTTTTACACGCTCGATGTTCGACTTTGTCTCACTTGCAAAGCCTTCTCTAAGCTGCTAACCTGTAGAACAAAACTGCTTCTCATCGTACTTTCGTACCAGCCCAATGGTCTAAAGGCTAGCGGAAGCCCAACGAGGTTCTCTATTGCCAACCTCTATCAATGCTAAGTTGTCGGGCCCTTCGGGCAATTCAGAATCAATGGAACAGCAAAAGACATTGCTGGAGCCGTGTCCGGCTCCGCAACATGACACAGAGAAGTTTAGCCTGCGGCCACCTGTATTTTGGAGTCGGCTCCTCGTGATACGACCAGTTTTTGCCGTTTGACACCACAGATTTGTTACAGCGTTTTGGGCCTTGTGTTATGAATTTTGAACGCTGCCTTAGTTTTCCAAAGTAATCACACATTACAAGCTTTGCCTTGAGTATTAAGTAGACTTACTAAAACTGTTTTTTTTCGTCTGCGCACTTACACCATCAATGCATATCAGGGGCAGCGGGTCCTTTGCAATCGCATGACGCAGTTTGCATAATATATTTTCGGCCTAATATTTTCTCAATGGATTTACTTCACACATCGAATGGCATGGACCCGCCTTCGAATGGTGAAAATAATGATTATAGAATCATACCAGCTGTGTACATAATTAATCTTGAATTTTACCGAATATATACGACTTTTGAAAGTGAATCTTTAACGGTAGCGATGACCATTGTCGCTGCCGCTGGTTTCTTAAGACATCGTCCTCCCGCTGCAGCCGATGCTTTCGCGTTTTCAACTGATGAAGTGATCTGTTCCGTAGCCGCTTCCCTTTAGATAGCTTATCTGACGCGATACAAAGCTTGCCTGGAAATTCTGTAAATTCGTCTTTTGTTCTGTGCATGCCTGAATCCACTTACGGAGCCGTTTTTTTACCCCACTGGGACTCCTTTTCGTGCAATCGCCGTTACCCTTCTAGTGGGTACCGATCCATACGGATCTAAAGACAAATTCACAATACTGTACACGACAACGTATCAGCAAATGAAACACTGTAGCAGTTGTCGTCACTCTTACTACCAACTTATCTCCCGGTCAATGCGGGGAATCGGCGAAATGTACAGCGCCGGGTTTTCATCTTGTACGAACATTTGAGACTGAGGAAGAATTCCAGCGTCCGGCAGCATCAGCTACGGTGCCCAAAGCTAAGGTCCTGGCTGAAGTGACCTGTCGCATCGGTGGATAAATCCATCATATGGAAGATGTCGGACTGAAATGGCCAGAAAAGCGGAAACAAGGTAGCTAGGGAAAAGTTCAAGGAAGAAAGCAATGACAAACGTGAAAATATTAGAAGGACCGGGAATGAAGTTTTACCAGCCTTCTAATATCGTTGCCATAGGAATAATAGTTGTAGTAGTTGTTTCTAACAGCCTTGTATAATACTTAGTCTCTTCAAACAAAGATCTGGTTGCTTTCTTTTGAACTAAATAGCTCGGTAAGCTACGCTTTTACTGACCAAAATACACCCTCACTGCCGCATGCACTAACGAATATTTGTATCGCTAACCACAGCGTTTATTTGTTACCCATGTGACGCTACCATATTATTAAATTAATTTTATACAAGTACGTACGTACGGATCGCGGTCCAGCTGGCAACGTAAGCCGTTGGTGTATCCACTATGCCCATCTTGCTCGTTGATATCCACGTTAGATTCATAGAATAGAGAAAAACTTTGAGTACTGCATTATATTTCTAACGTCTATACTGTTTTTTGGTGGTTAACTTCGCTTTAATAACCGGTCGTGCTGAGCCCGACTCACCTTGCTTCACGTTCGTTGTGAAAATAGTTGCCCCAATGGAAGCCCAGCCAAACAAACCTAACACCATGTGGGCACAGCGAATTAACATGTGAATCGCGAAAAGGCTGCAACCACACTGTACTCGGAGCCTCCAGTGTCGCTTATCTATTAATGACTCAACCTATTCATACTCACGGGTCCGCCGAGTCATCGTTATGGTACCTTATTTAGTGAGAGGCTATACAACATGCAGATCGCCATAGGGAGCTTCGCAATTGAACACTTGGCAATCTTCCACTTAGTCTTTAGTGGCAAGTTCTCTAGCTCGGGCACAGTTCGAGAACTGTGTTGTGACCAAGTGGCTTCGAAAGACCTTGGTCAAGAAGAGGGCGCTCCCTTCATGCAGATCGTCTCGTTCCACATCGCTGCTCACTAGCTTATCTGCAAAATCTCGTTTGTTTCCTTTCAACTGTACTATTTTAGCTTATCACGTGATAAGAAAAAGTCGATCTGGTAAGAAAAAGGAAAGTACACAAAACAAAAACGGGCTGTCTAAAGAAGGCGGTAAAGAGATCTTTGGCCCTTGTGAAGAATAGGCTTCGATTACGGGTTAAACGACACACATGCCCGTGATCTCCACTGATTCTTTTTCTGCTGCTGCTACTTCTCCACTTCTCGTATTATGTTCAACTCCCCACTGGTACAGTTCTAGAGGTTCGGTCAGAGGATTTCGAATTCCCTCCAGCCCTTGTCGTTCATTCGAATTCGTGTCCAAACATCTCCACTTACGACGTCTTCCTCAATTCAACTATATTTTAGCAAAGCTTTCCAGCGTTTCTATTCCAGCTTCAGGCTCCGTTAGAATTTGGATTTGACTGAGCCCTATGGGCCGTTCGTGCGTCAGCGTGTGTACACCAAGTGTGGATAAAATATATTGTTTATACACAGTACACTGCATAGCTAGCTTGGCTACAGCTGTCCAATACTCCAGCTGTCTATCTCTACAAAGCTTTTGAGTATTTTTCAAGAAGGCTTATGTTTTCCCCTACTTGGATCCAACAGGTTTTTATATAGTTTTTTTTTATATATATAGTTTATATAGTTTTTTTTTTATATACCTAAACTTCATTTCATCCATAGCACTACGCTTTCGGAATTGTCTCGGTTATAGCCGACGGGATCTGGGCTGTTCATTGGTTCTACACTTCTCTTTCACAGTTTCGTTGATCGGGCATTCACAATTAATTTGTCTGGTTCTACAATGAAAACTGGGATGGAAAGGGAAAAGCCCTCTTAGTTTATTCTACCGCTCCCTGCCCAGTGAAGGTAACAACAAGGACAAGGACGTCGCTCCTGTCGGAAGCGATGAACAGAACACTTCGATGGATGAAGAACCAAGAAAGACAATGGCCGCTATCGGAAAAAGGACGCGAAATGGAATGCCAGCCGAAAACAATCGTCGAAAGAATTGCGAAGAAACAAGGTTGCCGAGAACAGGACAAGATACAACGTCGGCCGGTTACTCTGCAGAGGTCTCACGAAATAACAAATAAACGAATGGATGGAAGGATTGGTGTGGAAAACGAAGGTGCGCAATGGGAATTAGAGAAGTTGTCGAAACGAGTGGATAAGCTTGCCTATAAGCTTGGATTTGGATCCACTTGGTTAAACAGCTTTTGTGAGCTTGTTATCTGAAGGTTTATGTAATACAAGCTTTACAAGCGATCGCTAACGTCTTATAAAACGTTGTAAGTTTGATAAATTGAGTAGCCGCAAAAGTAATTTCAGTCATATTTTATGATTACATAGAGAGATATGGTTATCAAAACGCATTTGCACCTGGAAACTTCGAGGTGGTTCTATATGGTAAATCAACATGTGAATATGGTGTTGGTACACTAATTTAATGGTGGTAGTATAATGAAATAGAGTCAACGATGAGCCAGAACAAACAACATACTGAGGAATATCTAGCAGACGCTAAGGGGATCCGTAACTATAATAAATAGATGAATACAGGCATGAAAAATGATTAATATAAAAGCAGCTGATAGCTGTACTCAAACGAAATAGAAATACCAATAAAGCAAAAACCTTTTACTCTTACCCACAATCTAGTTTTTTTAAACCTAATAATTATATCGCTCGAAAAACAGCAGTGGGCTGGATATAACATGAGGGATAAACACGTACACAAGGATTTAACCGCTTATCCGTGATGGTACTGTAGTAGCGTGTTTGCCTACTAAACTTAGAAACTCGTGTTGGCCTAAGCTTGAATCCGGGCATAGATACATGGCTCGTCTTATGCTAGCTGCTATTCGTCGGAAGCAACGGCTGACGACCTAAATACCGAACGTAAAACTCGAAACATTTTTCAACTTCGCCATAATAGCAGCGTCGATGGCGACAGCAGATGAGACCAATAGCATTGGTAGCTTGAATCAGCTAAGGGGGCACAAACTTATTAAAATGCTGTGGCAGTTCAACATTACAGTGATCCACCATTACCCTTAAGAGAGCTGTACAGGGCACTTATCACGGCGCGCCGAGACAAAAGACGGGCACGTTATCTGCTTCTGAGGGACAAACGATTCGCCTATGGCTGTCGTAAACATCTCTTCCTGCCAGTAGGTTACTACTCCGGATTTTCGCAAGAATCCTGTAGATTCAACGCGTTTCACAAAAGCCAGCAGGGCAGATTAAATAATAATGGCGATCACGTGGAGGAAGGGGCTAGTTAGCGCCGCCGCATTGAGGTAGGCGAAGCCCCGATGGCAAAGTTAGGGTCAGGCGACGCTGCTTTGTTGAAAGCACGATGTTTTTGAGGAGAGCCCTTAGACCACTTTGAGCTCGGGGAAACGGGCCGATAGCGATACTCGTTCGTCTTTCCCGGCGTAGCGCATACGTTGAATACTAAAATAAAATCCTTACGGAATTGGGCCTTGAGACTTAATGCTGGCAGCCGTAACATGGCCGGTGGCTCAAATCTCCTGGGCTTGCCTTTCGCCTGCCCGCGGCAGGATGGTTTAGCTCTTACTATGCAGGGCTAAACAGAAGCACTGCTGTAGCTTCTTTATGTCGAAATATGTCTGCGGTTGCTGGCGCAACGCACGCCCAGAACTCTACGATGGTGCCTTGCAGTGATGACAATAAAAATTACGTAAATCTCACGCTTTTTACCCTTGCATTGACTTCGTTGAAACTCCAAACCCACCCCAAGAGCTCATTAGCGACCACGAAAAAACAGAGTACAGAGTTAGCCACCCAGTGAAGGAAGCGACGCGGACAAGCGGAGAGACAGAATTCAACTGCCGAGATCATTGCAGAGAAAGAGATTGACGGGGGAAATGATGCGGCACTCCTAGTCTCGACAGTTTGCTGGCTAGTGTCCAGCGTTGCAGAGTGGTGGCTCTAATTGGTCTCTATCTACCAGTCAAATGGCTCTTACCCTTTTCTTTCTGTTCAGCTATGTGTCCATCTTGGTAAAGAGTCGTGCAGTGGATATGGATGGCTCTATGAACGCACTAGCTCTAAGCATAGGAGCCACCGCTTACCGCCGGCTAGCCAATTGTGCAATTCGCCATTATGTCATAACTATTACCAGCGCACTTAATAGGATCACTATTAGATCGAGATCTGATTTCAAATCCGAAATATTCTCGGATTCTGTCCTGTCTCTATTGCAGATAGATTGATTGAGATCTGACGGCTCAGGACAGAACTCCAGCAATGAGAAGAAATCTTGTTCCAATACGCAATAATTTCGCATAATATTCTTCTGATAGTTCGTATTTAAATTTACAGAGAATTGTTAATTGTTGAACAGAGAATTGTAATTGTCTTGAACTATCGTTATTATAATTTTGTTATACTATGTATGAGTAAATCTACGTTGTTAGCCGCTGGTGTTAAAGGTGTTATTTACGTGTTATTTTAAGGACACATAAGGATACAACGTAGCGAGTGCAACTCTACTATGCCCCACAGACGAGCCACGGGCAATCTCTAAAATTCGCCAGTGACAGCAACTATCAGTCTAATTGTTTGCAAAGCCAGTAGGTTACGACCTGTTTGTACGCTCAATAGACGTACATAGTTCTACTGACCGTGGCCTTATTGTTGGACAAATCACAATCATATTATGCCAATTGCAGTAGTCGCTTGTGTCGATCAGTGTTTTTTTTTGTGACTTTCATCTGCAGCGTTCTAGTACATGGTCTGGTAGTGCCCTGCTAGCCTATATACGCATGGACATTTTTCACGGTTGTCACGGTACTGAAAAATTAATTACAATTTACGCGATTACGATTTTCGTTAATGCTTTTGTAGACGTTTTTAGTCGCATAGATCCAAGTCGATTGTGTCGTCCATATCCTTATTCTATAGACGAAGCGACAAGCTGTTCAACGATTCATGCAGCGACTTGCCTCCTAGACATGTCTGCGTTGGCGAGTTATCAATGAAGTGTGCCACCTCTATTCCACATAAACATATCGAAAGCCAAAGGCCGATGTCGCAAGACCTAATTGACCACGGCATGCTTAGGTTCTCAGAAGACAATAGTTTTTTTCTGTTCAAATGAATATCTAGCACGGCGAAGCTGCCAAGGCTCTCAGTGACTGAGATACTAATTTTTGAACAGACATATATGTTTCGTGCTAGCAGTCGCATTCAACGCGACCGCAGTTACGGATGCGACACTCAAAATACCTTATTTCCATCTATTATTTCACAGTATAATAAACTGTGAAAAATTAAATCAAGTTCTTTATCCTAATGTAATGTTTTATCATAGTACTTAGCCCGATGTCCTTATAATTACTTAACATCGTCTTGTTAGTTGGCCCTTCCCTAGCATTGTGAACGGTATAAAAATATAGTAGATACGAACTGCATCTGATGAATGTGTGAGTACCGCATGTGTATGTCTGTGAAATACATAAAAAAGTAAACCAATAGGAAGAAAAGACTTCTGAATTATCCTTATTATAATTTAGTTGCAATTGTCATCTATTATGCTTGTCAAAAACCTGCCCTTAAAACAAATCTTCTACCAACTGGAGTGAGTTGCGGATACATTGCAGATGTACTCTCAGAAAAACTTTTGAACCATAGAACTTAGTATCTAGAGTAGAACCACAAAACGTAATGCATTAACTTACGATTCAAGGAATCCTTCTTACACAACGGGAAAGAGCTTATGCATGCTCGGCTATAAGGTTCATGGTTGAACCGCTTTAACCGCATATACAAGGAAGCCTTTTGCTTTCTTGTAGGAGACAAACCTGCATAGTCAAACTCACAACACTTCTTGGAGGGACATGTATGGTCGTATACGTATATGTGTATATATATATATAAATATAGATGTACGCTCAAAAAATCATAAGCAAGTTTCAGCTGCACGGCCTATATGCGTTGTGAAATATTGTACATGAATGTGTTCTACATATAAACTGGTATAACGGCTTGTCTGTCAATGCTGCCAATGCAGTCGGCTAAAGCCCGTAACCAGCAATATATAGTGCTGACTGTCGTGCGTGCCCGTGCCCCTGTGCGAATGGCCTTCAGCTGAAGGACTCCATGTCTAGCAGCAGATAAACGTGGAGTAAGAGCAGTGAACAAAGAGTGTACAGCGCCGTACGCAATGTCGCCATCGGCTCGACTTTGGCCCGATTCCGCCGATGACGGTTGGTGCGACTCCGGCACTCCAGCGCTCCGAACTCTGAACAACATTGGAACGTGCCTCATCACGGTGACCTCAGAATGGGCGGGCTGTCCACCATCATCGTTACCTCTGCCATCACACTACATATAATACCCGCTGATCTCCTTCTATCAATCGTGCAGTTTTGCACATAAGTGCACACCCCTTGTCTGGTAAGAACAAGCAGGCCTCTGTGCCCGCTTTACGCTTAATCTTAAGTAAAGGACCGCCAATTTAAGGCCATACGAAATAACTTGAAAATTACCTTATGTAAACTTGAGCGCTGTGTCAAACTGGAAACAAAAATTTGAAAAATTATTAGCTAATAGGTCTTATCGTATCGTGAATTATGATGCGTGATAGGTGAGTTGCGTGATAGTAGACTTAGATGTGTCGATTTCACCTGTCGAAAGAGATTTCGCTAGGTGCGGAGAACGATTTCCTTGGTATAGAACGAAGTCAGCCCTTCAAATTAGCCATGACATTAATCCTGTGATTCAATAGATACATTCACGACGTTGCTAGTTTTTTCCTCGAATACACCTACCAGAATCTAGGCCTGTAGATTATTATGTTGTGCCGGAGTTTTATGTCGATGTGTTGAGTATCGCAGGCCAAATACTGCTGGATGGAATTTATGCTCTAATGTTTCGAAGAACTGCTAATCATACGTTATCACTAAACATATTTAAAAATCCAAAATGTTTCTGTACAATCAATCGGCTATTTGTGCACAGATAAGCTGTATATTGTCGTTTACCCATGCTTTGACAGATTATCTGTAAATAAATTGATGTAATTTTCAATTTGAACTTACTTCTTTGAAAGCCATCCTTTTACGGTAGGACCATGTTGATTAAGCTCGCTTGCCTGATGGTCGTCGTCTTCGCTCGTCACACTATCGACCCGAAATGAAATTTTACGCGGCATTTTGGCTTTATTTTTGGATGTAGAAGCTGATTTTCGGAAGCCTCCTTACGCACGATGCACGCCTATTTTGACACCTTTAGCACAAGCAATGACGAAACAGAGTCGTCTTTATCTTCTAGCGTGTCCGAAACAATACAAAACTCTTTAATTAAATTGGTGCTATTAGCAGCTAGGCTAAACTCGCACATGTGCTTCTTGTGGCCCGCATATATGCACAGAAGTTCAATGTCCATCTACCAGAAGAGGGCATACAGCGCGAAGGGCGGTATCCTCGTTAGCCCCCGAACTCGCGTTACTCAGACGCTTCTTTCGCAATAACACATTATAATCATCACACATTGTCGGTGTTTGCACACAATTCTAATAAAAATTTTAGTTAACAAAAATGCTAAAACAAGCAAAAAAAAATCGATCGATCATACTTCTGTCCTGCCTCGGCAGGCCTTGACTCCGTCTTACTTTCCAAGAGCGTCCTTGTCAACGTGCTAAAAGGTCAAGCACTGTAGGGCTATTACGCCTCATTGCTACAGTAATCTTGACGTCGACCCTCTTAAGGAAAGACAACGGGTTGTGCCTGCGTCAGGTCGATCTACCACCGGGTGCTGGCACTGTCTTGAATGTCTGCCGATCTCCGCGAACCCAGTCTTCATTCTCACGTCTAAACGCCGGACAATGGCGTGCCAGTAACGCTTTGCTAATGCAGTATTCACCGCCAGAGGCGCCACCATCGCCGTTTGTAGCACCATGGAACAGCCCTGTCTTTGGTGTCCCTGTCTAGGTCAAGCAGAGAATACACGACAAAGGCTCTTCCGGGTGGCGTTAGCCGTCGAACAGGCCTGCTACTGTTGCAGGGCCTACCTAGTCCTCATTTGGTGTTTCTCCCTTTTTCACCCCCTCTATATATATAGTAGCCCCTGCTGGTTAACTATGGCTATTCCCTGACACAACATGGCTTTGAACGCCCATAGCTTCATCGAGCGACACTACCGTGTCGAAACGTCACTGTTGTCCTCGAGAAAGTACTCTGGTGTACCCGCTACGCTTGTCGACTCGCCATACACACACAGAGCGCACCAACGCGACTCGATTGGGGATCCACGAAGCACGAGCACTATTGGCAGTAGCGGCGATAGCAGGCGAGAGACCGGACAAACGGGACTGGCTATTGGGGCACATGGAGTCTACAGCGACCTAGGAGAAACTGTCCGGAGCACTTGGTGGTCTGGGGCGGGGCTGGACGTGCGACCCAAATCCAACAAAACCAGACCAAGAGGCATTAGGACTAGGCCAGGATGATTTGAATCAGGGGTTTGGGATTTCGACAGAGGCGCAGCCGAGTGTGTGGGGTATCAGGTCGGTCGGTCGGTCAGTATGCTGCACGTTTCCAGGAACTATGCTAGTGCCACCACTACTAGCAGGTATTGAGCATGTGTATTTCCCCTCCTGAAACAGATATCCAGGTGCCTCGGGGTCTTTTGGAAAGCCCCAGTGGATATTTTCGTGCTGTCCTATGGACCGACCGTCAAGTACTACCGTCGCTCCTACAATATAGATAATAGCAACCTATTGAATTTAATAGTAGACAGTTCATCTCCCTTCATCGGGAATTATTGCAGGAGTCGTTGGGCAAAGAGTCGCGCACTGACAACTTGGTTTGCTCTTGCCGCAAGGCTTAATCTTTCTTAGTAACTGTGTTGAGGTAGCACAGGCCAACATGAAACAGTGATAGCGACCCGTCAGAAAAGTGAATCTCGAATCTAAGCGAGCAAAGGTGATTGCTAAAACTACAATTGTGGCCCTAGCGAGAAAAAAAACAGGTTGAAAGAACGACGCCGGGACAATAGATGATGCTAGCCTGCACCATGCACATTGGATGTACACGTATGTGCATGTATACGCCAGACCTGACAGTTTGCTATTACATATAACGAAGTTGCTATTTGATCTCGGCTCTATACACACATATTTGAGCGCGTTCTATATTATATATTAGTAATATTATATAGTTCTATATTATATATTAGTATATTATGAACAAAATAAGAAGTGGCACACGAAATAAGAGATTTTAATCAAGTCGAAAAGGAATTAGGGCACGAGGGCATTAGGAAATCACTTATAGGAAAAATCAAATTTATTACATTTTTGACTAATATGTAATTTTAATTTTTTTGCTTAATTTTGGCCACCTTGAAGTATAAGCTGCGATTCCTCCTAGAATCAGAATATTATATATGTAAAGCGACACTGATTAAAGGCCTTATACTTGTTGCTGATCAGATTTATTAAAGATTTTTTACTCTTTACGGTCTCATGATTGATTGATTTTTTAAAATATGATATTTTTTTGTGCCAGGTGCTAACCATCTGAAAGAAGTTCAATAGCACTCTCGGATGCCCAACTGAAATCCTTTATCTAAATTGTTTGTAGGTTGACACGTTTGAAAATTAAATGTTGGTCGTGTGACTCACATGTTTGCCCAAAATTGAAACGCCCCTTTGTAAATAGCCTATAGTCTACTTACAGCGATCTCCGAGATTCAGTCATTTTTGGATGACTCTTTTGGGATAGTTCTGTTGGGATAGTTCGTTGTTAGTATAGTAACCCACTTTGACACTTCATTCCAACCGTATTCCATTCCCATTGCGCATTAATAATGAATATGTGTCTGATTTATTGATAAAAGCTAAATTTGTTAGGACGTTCCATTGACCAGGCGCTGCAGTGCTTCGCGGTCCGCGACCTTTAAGAACTTTTGGTTGCTAACATGGTTAACATTACTAATCTACTTCCTTGACATCTACCTAATGCTTGCTACATACTTGCTTCGTCGTTGTAAGATTAACTGTGTGAGATTATTGTTGAAATGTGGCTCAAGTAACGCTTCTTTTTGAAGCAAACTTTATGGTATCATAACTGAATATTTTAAAGGTTTGTCCCAATGATCCTGTGGTTGAATCATTGTTCTCTCGTCTCATAGCCGGACAATAACGTTGGTCAAAATCTATATATATATATATATATAGTCGCCATGAGCAACTAAGAATTCACCATTGAAATCGTATCAGCCTTAGTGCTTGAAGTATCAAAACCGGACCTTGCAGACCTTCCACAGAAGCAATAGCAGTACCATGAATGCTCGTAGACCTGGCGGTTTAAAAGACAGTTTTTACATAACAACAACAACATTTAAATTAGATATCAAGGAATAGAAATATCGCACATTTTGAAGAAATAGATGATCACACGGATTAGCTTCCGCAGTGCGTTGCATAGCAGTCACGGGATAGCTTTTTTGGATTTTTGAGGACGCACGTCACATTATTGTCTATACTATTCGCAGCTTTGACGGAGGTGTTCAGCGTAGAACAATTTTCGTGTGGTCTGTTTTTCCTGGTCTGCTAAGTACCTGAGTTTTTTTCTCAAGCAAGTTGAACTTCGCTGCAAAATCGATTCATTATTAGTAGCTCTGCTTGCTTTCTCAACAAACAACACTGGCCTATGTTTACATATATATATATATATATATCTCACAGCAGCAGTAACGTCTATTGCGCGTTTGGAACACCTTCTGCGACTTCATAGCTTCTATTCAGCCTCTACGGCTCGTCAATTGCGTTTGGCAGCTGGGTCTATTTCAAACAGACGATTGTGTGTTTCCGCTGGACTAAGTCATCACAAAGCGCTTTTCTATAGGTAAACTTGGGCCGGGAAGGTTTTATGGCCGTAAGGTGCGATAATGCAGCACTGAGGCTGTAAAAGCAATTGAAAATATTAACGCGTACAGGCGAAATACTACTATAGAAGTCTTGCTGAAAAAATACTATACATCGTAGCCATAGCCGTTAGAACTGATTTGTAGGGCGCCGCTGCCGTTTATTAAGACCGGCCAAACATTGGGTACAGATTGAAGGTACGGAAATGGATATACGATTATCTTGCCATGCTACTGCAGGCGCTCGGGACGTTGTAATAGAGAAACGGTGCTTATTGATGTTAGAAACTAAATGAAGAAAGCCAAGGTCACCAGTGAAATACATACTTAAAGCTAACTTCGAAGTTCAACCGCATATACAAGTCTACACGCCTACTGCGTATTTCGTGTTAGGATCTGTTCGTTCTATTTGCCCCGCTCTCAAAACAGGTTTTCCCCCACATGCTTATTCTGCTTCATACTTCCCTATCGACTACATGTGCTACGATATGTGCTCCGATCAAAACGACGAACGAGCCAGAAAATAGCCATAACTGCTCGTTGTGGCCTGTCGTCACTTGGAATAGAGAAAAGTCGACTAAATTTGGATTGGACATTGTCCTGGTACGCCCATTCAAATGATTGGATTAAGGAACTGTGTCAGTACGTGCATTCACGTACAGGCGTTTGGACGTAGTTGGACGTGCTACGCTGCTTACGTCGAGAGACGGAGAAGAAAAGAGAGAAATTGGTTTAGATTTAAGCCGTAAAAGTTGCTGCTATATTCAATCTGAGCGATGTATAGTTTACCAATTGATATCTGGCAATAAAATTTCTACTAACACATTGGCTCGAAGGGTTGACTCATTTATGGATACAAAAAGGTCACTAAATTTCTGCACAGGGTAACGTCAGCAGCAGGCTCCACAACTACGCTTACGATCAATCGATTCCCGTGACAGCGGAGCGAAGTGATCGTAAATAACGTAAAATTATATCAACAGGAACAATGGTTCCTGAAAAGCGGTCGATGGTCCTTAGCATACTTTAGATAATACTTTGTGTTTGTTTATAATGTTTTTCGGTAATTTAAGACGAAAAAGATCTATGAATTTATACTATAATTGAAACACCTAGCAACACACTGCCATTTTGAATCTATTCAGTCTATTTCAGTCAGCAGATTACTCGAAGTTTAGGTGTTATTTTGCTTGTTAGTAGGCATTTATACACGTATTAAGATATTTGCAATCGTCTGAGCAACTCCGAAATAAACTATCTGTCACCGAAAATCGGTTCGGATTGATGCGGCAAAAAACATATCGTCCGCATATTCTTGTAGCCATAACAGGAATAACAGCTGATGGTAAGCTCGTCATCTAGATTTTATCGTTGACACCAAAATTTCTATATGAAGGCTATTTTTACCTTTTCTATTTACATGTGTAGGATCGCATATATATATATATATATATATATATATATATATATATATATAACAGATAATTACATTATGATTTAATCCGTACGAGCGATACGTAAGATATCTGCAATTTACCATAATTTAAATTTTTACTAAATTCCTAAAATTTGCAAGCTGTCTACTGTGAAGTCAAACGTACGAGATCGCTGAAACGGTCAGGTGTTGTTTCGTAGTAAATGCTCTGTCGCGCAGCTCTACGAGCAGAAATCTGTTCTATCTACGAAATATGAGCAGAAAGTCTTGTCTAGGCTTGGTAAAACCGGAAAAACGGATAAAGTACTATAATTTTTACGAAACATCGATGTTGTAGCTATCGGATGTCTACAGACCTTTGCTACGGTTTCTTCAATGCTTACGTTCGTCTCTTGTTGGCCGTTCCGTACACGCAAAATATCACGATACGTCCTATATTATTTGAACTTTTCAAAAATCGAGATTCTCTTATCAGAAAGAATAATAATAATAATAATAGTAAACCTGTTGGTTCTTAGATACAGTATTTATGTACTTCCATAAAATTCGGTTCAGGTGTAGCAATTATAACGTGCACAGGGCTTGCGGTAGATAATAAATGTTTCATATATACATTTTGAAATATTTCAACATCTTTCATTCATGTATATATAATGGCAAAGGAGTCTACGTAAGATGTATGACTTTTTCCTTATGTTGCAATCGTGTATAGTTACTATCGTTCTGGTTCGTATCGGTCTACTATTGATTCATAAATCTTAGCAAGGGTCTCATTTGGTGTTGTGGCTAATCCTATACCAGTTGCAATGTTGAAATCGTTCGTCAGGTGTCATACGTTTTCTGGCATTTTTTTTATTTTAGTTTATTGACGTTTTCTAAAAAAAAAAAAAAAAAAAACTAGGCACATAGCATTCAATTGGACTTCTTCGTGACACCTATTTGTTTTAAAAACCATCCTTACGATACGCTCGTACATCACGACGATAGTGTTAAAATGATTTTTCCCTATTAAAAATAACATTTGTCACTTTTAGCGAACAATTTCGTTGAAGAGATGCGTTCTTCTAAGCATCGTTGGCGAAACTGTTCCTTTTTTTTTGTCCAGATCATTTTCTTTTATTATTGCTGGACTGTAAATTTTCTGTTTACAAGTTCTTTTGCGAAATTCACGATTTTACGTGTTAGATTCGGAACAGTCTCGCTATAACCTCTCAGTACTTTATCTTCGTTGGTGAAGACCGTAGGTGACTTTGATCTTTCGGAACGTTGTCTATCAAAGTACTAAACACTTCCATCCATTTCATACGTCTTACACGGTTGACTGATTGTAAGGCGTATAAATTATCTGTCTGAAACTATTATCTTTGTGTCTCAGCTACACAATGGTATTTAAAAATAGTTCCCATTGATCAAAGGTCAATCAACGATTGATTCCAATTAATGACGTTCTAATTGCAAGCATAATTAGAAAGTTTCATCCCTTTAAACAGGGAATACACTTTTATGGGACAGTCTATATAGAGCTCATTTTTTCACAGTTAGGCTAGACAATTCACTTCACTTAGTTAGACATCGTAGATTTCAATATTTATTTTTGTTCTAGGTCTGGAAATTTTGTGGCCGAAACCGCTATAATCACCTGCATGTGAGCAAACGGGTCGTGTTTTTGTGCTTGGCAAATATTCACGCGTCCACGCTTATTCTACGGGTCCATCTTCGGTGTTTTAATAGACACTGATCAGTAAATTTAAATCTACCGACGCTATTCAAGCGGCGCAGTCCCAGCAAAGCTTTAGCTCTGACGCTCTGGCCGACAAGAGCAAGCAAGACCCGGTGAGACCTTAAGGGCTTCTACATGAGCTTCTCTAGGCCATTAACGTCCACTAGACAGTAAAGCGTTTTTTTCCGTTGTTTTTTATGGAACGCTCACTAAGAATGATAATTAGTATTCTGTGCTGTCGTCGGTTTCACTCATCTGCTGTTACTGTTGCTCAGAGCTACTCTAAGCCCCCTTCCGTGGACCTGCTCAGGCATTCGAAGCGTACTCCGCGCAAACGTCGTCAACCAGCTACGAAAGCAACAACAAACTCGCGGAACTCGCGTTGTCCACATGCAGAAAGACAGACTCCAGTGTGACTTCTTGGGTCGCTGTTCTAGGCCAGGTCGCCTATAACCCGTCGGCGGCGGGATTTGGTTAATTTGTGTCTGTTAATTTTATATATACCGAGATAATTCGTTTAATATTAAAAAATCAAGAAGAAGTTGAGAAAACTTCAAATAGAGGAAGTTAGACATTTTTGACATTATGTTTAAGTTATCCACACATAACACATTACTTATATACACCATGTTGACTTATTTAATATATTAACTATATAACAAGCACGCATAATTTCCACTAGTTCAATTACTTTCTGTGAACACGCGTGCGCAAAAATACAACCAAATTTAACTAAAATGAAAAATTAGGCAAAAGTATTCAGGTACAATTAAAGCCAGGAATAAACCGAGCGGCGATGGCCAGTTCCGCCGTTTTTGCCCTTGCCAGCAGAAAGCGAGCACTGAATGAGCTTCACGCCCTTTATAATTCTATAAACACCTTGCCGTACACATAAGGCTAAATAATAAAGATAATTTGCTTTTAATCACCATAGAATTGAACGATCCCATAATATTTCAGCAGCGAGTGAAATTCTATGTTTATTGATCGTATTCCTATACGTACGAACGGACCATGGTCAGGCGATCTAGCCCGTAATGAAATGCGCGATGCGTAGCATAGTTGTCTTGTGCATGTCCTTTAAGCCCGAGCAGTAGAAGCACCAGCGGCACTTGTCGGCCTGAAACTAGGCGTCAGACCTTCGGTGTAACCGGCAAGAGCAGTTCACATCATCTATCAAGATAATTATCATGACGCCCTCTGAATAATCTATCCGAACAGAGAGATGGGGCAGCGGTGAAAGTAACCTACAAAACCCAGAACATGGCCAGCGAGCTATTCAATCATGGCACTAACCCGTAAGAAGCGTTGAATATGCAGGAAACCTCACTGATTATATTTCCTGCGAGAGTCACGAACTTTTAGCAACAAAATTGTATTGAGATTTAGGGTGACGCTTCGTGAGCAGACGTACGTCGACGACACGTCTGCTAGTTTACCACTAAAACATACCTATTTAAGCGATAGTATTTATGCGTGTATTTTCACAAACGGAAATAACACGTTGATTCGGACAAAGTTCGGGTTTAATAAAATCACCTTTAGATTTCGATTAGGTCCACTTGGCATAATGGGTTCACAATAAAATGCTAACAGTTGGGTTTAAACTCTATTCGGTCTAGGGTTACCAACACGCGCCTTGAAAGTGAATACCATATATTAATGTTAGTTTATGCCTGTTGCTCATGCCGAACTTTGAATACGTGCTATCACTCGGTGAGCCGAGTGTTTGACACTTGATGACGGAAATGTACGTAACCACGCGCAGAAAAGCCAGAAAATCAGAAGTAAGGATTTACAAAATTACGATTGATAATGAAATTAATTTGCACAATGTGAACACTCTCAGGAGTCGTCCTTTTCTCTTTCTGCTGTTGTTTTTCTCTCACATCAATCATAGGACGAAGCTGAAGTTGCGCTAGGTGTAGTTTTGAATGTTTCCGGATTGGCAATTTGCTCACTGTACATTGCCGATACCCTAGCTCTGAGATGTGAAATTAAAGAGAAAACGTGCTAGGCAGTAATAGTTCGATCGAAATAAAAAAAAAAACGACTAAATTTCTCTGGTGAATTGTCTATTAAATATGTTAGACCTTAAATATGTTAGATATAAAATTACCTTTTACGCACTGCCGTCTTCGTTATGGAACTGAAAATCCAAAACAGTGGTGCCTAGGTTCAGCAAAAGCATATCTAATAGCAGTACTTAAAAGCTTCGGCCATAGTTGAAACCGATTTCGTACGAAGTGGATGTGAACACTCGAGCTGCACTGGGTAGCTTTCCAATATAACCCTCTAAGCACAATTTGAGAAGTCGAATAAATTAAGGGCTTTCTACTGATGCGTTTGTAAAAAAACAAGCAGCTAGCCTAAATAAAAATGCCTGAGCAACAGTTTTGAAAGACCTAATTAAATTAGCGCGTACGCACTGGACGCAAGTACTCAATAAATCACTTGAATGTCATCAAGGAAGTTCTCAAATCTCTTCTAGAAACTATGTGGAAATGCTCGATCAATTAATTCTTTAATTCTATGCTAAAGGAGTCATAAATACATGACAACAAGCTTCGACTGCCAGCCTCCACATACGTATTTTCCTTACAGGAATTACGTTACCTGAACTTAGCTCAACTGAAGCTCACAAAAAATCGTTTTTCTTGAAGGACGCAAAAAATGACTCGACCTTCAGATAGGTTCTACTAAGCAACACAAATTGGCCTGGAATGATGCTCATGAATGTTCCTGCAAATATTTTAAAGACAATACTTTTTTTGGGCAGGTTCGCCATGTTCCATTGACATCAATCAAATGCCGGTCGCATTTCGGTACCAGGATTCACTTTCCACTAACCTAAAAAGTAAACGATTGCATGTGTGCCGAACCTACCGGCTTACGCGCGCTCGTATCGGCATTTTGTGGTAGCCTCATCTAAAAGTTTAACACTCGTTCCTACGAAAACCATTAACACGAACGCTTTGTCGTTAGTTCAGCTTTCAGTGACGATCATTGCTGTCAGGTTACGATTTGTCAAGATATTGTTTTGAGGACCTGCCAGTATTACAAGATGAAACGAAGGGGTTAACCCGAAAGCTTTATCTTCTATCTAGGTTTTTTTCCTCAAAAGGCCGCTCAAGACAAACAAGTGGTCTGATTTAGGCTTAGCATGGAAACAATAGCTTCCGCAAGGCACACGTCCTAGCTTATTGTAGTCATTTGTTTTTTTTGAATGGAATGCTCCCTGAATACGCCACATGCGTATCACATAGCCTGAAGTGCACTAATACCTTACCTAGGCTAGTACAGTAGACAACTGGCCCCATTCAGCGTAATGCCTTTATTACTCTTTCGTACTGGAGATGATGATTGTTTGAAATCCATAAAGTTAAATTCGCCACCCTCGAAGAAAATTTTCAAAGACAATACTAGTCTTGTTGCGTACACGCCTGCATAAATTTGCATAAGTCTGAGCAGCGTTTGAAACAATTCTTGACTAACTTATTCTTCGAAACTTGACACGACAAATAAACAATTGAAATAATGAAATACATATGAAAGCAGATAAGGTTGAAATGCAGGCGCGGAATCGGTCTTTGCTCTATATCGCATCGGTATAAACCTTTCCAGTAGCCTTATATAGATAATTTATTAAAAAAATGCAACATGCTCATCGGACGCTCGGGTTGGATCATAAGGCAGTGCATAATAATTTTCTATATTTATATAGGTTGTATTGTACATGCTGTTAACGGGACCCAAAGCAGCGACCTAGGTCTTTTTCACGCAGAGGCCTGGCCGTCTCAACCAACACGTTAACACTAGATTTTATACCATGTCTTACAGTAAACCGTCCATTAGCCAATGCAGAACGTCTGTTCTAGCTAAAAATTTAGACATTTCCAACGATAGTTGACTGAAAATGACGATGTCATCAAATTAAGCGTAACGTTCGACAGGAGTCCGGATTCGTATGTACAGCCAGCCAGTTGCATTGATTAGATAGATCTTAGCAGTGTATTCCAGGCCGCGTTCATTTTGACGTGCTCCCTTCAGAAGGCGCAGCCAAGTTACGTGTCTATTACCGGTAACGCAATCTTTTTACGCATAGCACAATCACAGAAGTTGATTATACTTCTGCCGGATTACGAGTAGCATCATTTGACCCCGTTGCTTTCTTTCAATTTGCAATTTGATTTCTACTCAAATCAAATTGAGCAATGGCTATACTGGGGACCCTATGAGCTCTCGTATTCGGCTTCATGATTCTTTTTCGCAGTAGAAACTGGTAGAACGTTTCGTTCAATCGTACGCAAATAGTGAAACACATTAGAGCAAATAGCCGTTGTCTACAAGTAAACGCAATGGAAGCTAAATACGTATGTTCCTTGATAAATATGTGCTCTTAGTTGAATGCACAGATTATTTGAGCTATATCTATTATCCATTATCTACTATCTAGGAATAGGACATATAGGAACTATCCGTGTTCCGTACACAATCGCTCCTTCGTGTATGGCAATGAATTACTTTTGACTGGTTAAAGAATCCATATCTGCAGATCCGTATCTGCTGTTGTCCTTACGAGGAAGATTGCTTTGAACTCTGAATCTATTAGTAGATTTTGCTTATGATAAATGCAGCTGTTTGCCTTCAACCTGTGCCAACGGAGTGGAGACGAATGTCCTTTTAACATGGCAATGTTCCGAATAGATGAACTACCCCAGTTTGCCCTCCGTATAACCACGCCCCAGACACTTGAAACGGTGCAAAGGATTTATAACGAAGGCCTAGTCAAACTGCTTAGTTATAACAGAGTGGAAGACAATTCTACATAGAACCAGATTCCAACTTCTACTAGATGAACTATCGGGGTAGACGCGTCTGATTTCGTTGAGCTTAAATGGGAATGTACATTTTTTGCATATTTGTGTCTCGCCTTAGTTACCCTCGAAGCCGCGCAGGAAGCTGGCTATGTGGCTATGTGTGGCTATGGGAGAATGTCCCTAAATACTACAGCGTTCTGGATGACTCGATTATATTGAGTCATACGATCGCGGTCCTGCGTGCCGATCATGGCCTTCGGGTAGGCTCGTTTCGAAACTCACCAGTAAAATCTGGAAAACAATCTTCCATTTAGCTTTGTACTATTTCCCGACGAACTTATACGATTAAAACCTGATGCGTTGCGAACGCTGAGAATAAATAGCCGTTGCATGGTAACCCCCTATGTATTCACGCCACACTCGAAAATTTAGTAGTATTCGCCCAACCTGAAATCGGCCTCGAAAAATTTCGGCATCAGTCTCATTAGCCCATTGTCCCATTGTCCCCATTATTAGACCCATTGTCAAGAGACTGTGGGGAGGCCGGAATTCCGTTTGACTGTTAGGGTTCTGTGGCTCCCACAATCACGTACCTAAAAATGACGCCGATCTTTGATCGATTCTTGAACGATGCTTGAACGACATTTTGTGGACGTCCTAGACACGATGCTAGTCGCTGTTGAAAACAGACTATACTAAATTCACTTTGGCGGGAACGATTGAAGTAGAACGAGTATACGGAGGCTCGGGGTACCTACACAGACATGGAACTGGCCGCTGGCAATTTTTGACACAGTTGCGGAACATTATCAAGCTTCAGATGAAGATGAGCAGATGCCATGAAACGACACTTTATGTTGTTCGGGATAATATATGACCTAAATGCGGTGAAGGCAAACCATATTAGAGGTCCTGCTACTTTCGTATACAACGGAGTTTGGTTATGGCATCTCATAAGCAAATCAAAATCGACGATTCATTAGATTACTGAGTTCTCTATTGCTGAAGCGTCATTTTATTCGGGTATTCCTTATTGGTAACTTTAAGTGTTTTCCTTACGAAGTACTCTCTAAAAACCCAGTACAGAAATTCTATAAAGCTGGAATGATAAGTGATACCATTTAGAGCAAGTAAAATGCTGAAGTCAGGACCGTGTTCTCTAAGCAATTATTTTTAAGTGCGATAGTACAGAAAACTATATAATAGGGGTAATGCGATTGCCAGCCGTAGAGGTGCCGTACCGTTGCAGAACCGTACAGAATCGCTCAACGTTGCGGGATTGTTGGTACTAGAACCGTCTGCACCGTTACAAAAGTATCAGGCGGTTTCCATAAAATGTTTATTCTAGCATATTATAGCATATTTGAATATTAAACTTAGTTCAGTGTTACAACTTAGAGACGTTGTAGAGTCCAAGCGATAAACAATTTGGAGTGCATTTTTATGAAGCCTTAATGAAGAATTGCTATTTATAAGAAAGAAAAGTCTAGAGCTTAAATTAAAAGGAGCGATCAAATATAAATATGGTTGATTCTGCAGCTTTTTCCAGGACTTCCAAACTTTCAACGTGTCAATTCTATAACGAACTTAGCAAATTGCTATCTGCTGAATTCGTTATACAGCGGCGAACTTAGCAGGACGTACCTTAGTAAGGAACCTACACCAAAATGTGCTAGTTTGGATACGCCGTGTAATAGCTTCGGGTTCGATATGATAGTACTATACAAAAACGTCTGTTTACCTTTGATAGTCCATATTGAACAATACGTTTGTATAAATTGAGTACGGACAGATGATATAATAAATACGATGCTGACTGCTGACAGTCTCGTTCGGGAGCTTGACCCACTGGCGCTATCGTATGCTGAGCGACCATTTCGAAAAATTTGAATTCTTTTACATATTTTCAGCCTAAAACCTATGAATTAGGAACCATACGAGTAAATGAGCATCGATAATCCTGTGATGTATATATTTTCCACAAATAAAATTTTATATGTTGTATATTTTACACAAATATATTCCACACATAATAAAAAAAAACAGGTTTAATATTACCAATATATATTAATGATCATTTTACAAAGACAAAACCGCATCAGTTCGTATGTTTTTTTTTTTTATCCAAAATTACAACCGGGAATCGTATGGTCGCAATAAAATAAACATAATCCATCCTGTAAAATCACAACTCTTAATAGGTAGATTTAGTGTTCCACCTGCAATAGCTATAAGAAATGCGGAATCAACAGGTATGTCGACCGGTGATAATCAGTAGTCTCTCCTGTCTGATCGCACATCTGATTCGTGTGTTTGTTAAAATCCGGTTATTACTGATGATGTTTTCAGTTAGAAAGTGTCTTAGGTGACTCTGGGTTTTTGTGACTCTGGGAAAATAGTGTTTTCGTAATAAAATAATCTTCTGTTTGTGTTTCATGTACTGCTAGATAAGTCCGAAACTTAACACTATACTCTGAGCTAAGACTTTCTGATCTGTATCCTCTATGGTTTACAGAAGTAAGGTATCGAACACTCACTCGGTATAGAACCGTTTTTGGTTCGAGTACAATATTGCAGACACACGAAGGAATAGTCAACTAGGTATTTTCTATTTTCCTCGAGAGAACCTGCGGTTGAAAAGGAAGCGCAGAGAGACTGTCCGAATGCCGGTTTCGGGATTTTGGTACATCGACTATTCTTATGAATCAAAAAGTTTCTTTGTTAACGCTTTTGTTTCTTAACTACGGTAATTCTCTAAATGGTGTAATAGTGTATTAAGTTAATCGTCTCCTTTTTCATTGCGTCTCCCAGGTATCGTTGGCCCAGCCAGCGAAGACGAGGGTACAGCTGTGGGCAGTCACTGCTCGTTTTCGAAAATCCCGTTTATAAATATTTGATTCCATTATGCCGGTGAAGCAATCTTGGCTTGCACGACCCCTTACTACTTGTAAACAAGTAGTAGGCTATTTTAGTAACTAAAATAGCCTTTTACCTTTTGTTTGTAGATCCTAAGGTTCGTAGCACTGTCCTTGTTTAACTATTTTTCCACATCTCAAATTTGATTAAGTTATAGGCTCGCTCATTTCACTTGGATCTTCTATGCGTGCTAGGATTCATAAATTCAATGCGCAAATGGTAAGCGATGGGTCACGAAGTAATTTATTACACCGTTACCGCAATCAGCAATAAACTTCAGGTAGCATATGCTGCGTTGGGTACATTGTTAAAGTGTTACTTGCCCGATATAATTGGCCGAATAAAATTTATGGCAGTGTGCACGCTACCAATGGTCACAGGCCCATCAGTCACATGGCAGGGTCACTGGAAATGATTAACGTTGTCCTGTTGTGTCTGAGGCACACTTCGGTCCTACCAACATAAGGAAGAGAATAATCTGTCCCTCGATATTGCTGAGTGACGGGCAGCAATCAAAAACTGGAGATAGTCAAATCTGATATTTCAGGGGACCAATGAAACACGCTACAAAAAGAGTCTACGGCTCTTTTTGTTAATTAATTAATGTTACAGACCCGCCCAAGGTTAACACTAACGCATCTATCGTCCACTGCGCTTGAAAAGCTGACCTCAGTGTCATATCCTACTTTCTTCGCAGAAATTTAGATAATGAAGCTTTGACAACACAGTAGTGCTACCTACGAAAGCTACGAAGTCGTGGAAAGTTGACCTCATCGGCGGTATAAAGTACAGTTTTTATTAGTAAAAAAAGGAGCAAACACTAAAATAGAGCGCCCATATTAGATATTGTTATTATTATTGTGTAACCTATTGATATTTCTTATTCAAATACAACTTCTGGTAATTCTATATCTAAAAGTCGATGAGAAGTGCCTCTAAGGGCATCTTTGGGAGGTCCCCTGAAATAATCCCATAAATGAAAGTTACAGCTTAACAACGCTCTGTAGACTTACAATGATCTGTTGACTATTAATTCTATAAAAACACAGAACGTTGTTATGCATAAATTAAAAGGCGCCTTTCCTTTCCAAAATGAGAACATGGACAACCAGGAAAAGCTGCGAAACGCGGCCGTCGACTAAATCACTTGTACAGCGTCGCACTGAGTTAATATTTTATATCGGGTGCTTCTACTGCTACCACGTTAGCGGTAAGTTGCTGGAAAAGTTCCTTCACTGAACTTGGTCCAACGAAAATCAACAAACTAGTAGATTTTGTTTATAATAGAATGTAATAAAAGACATTACCGTTTCAAACACATAGCATCGGCCTTGAAATCAAAGAGGTAGTATAGGCACCCGTCTACGAGGTCGCCGATTCAAGTCTGCCAAAACAAATTTTTTCCTAGGATATGTCAGTAAAGCAAGCTTATTTATAATTGAAGTCACCTTACAGACAATCAAATATGGCCCTAAGCTATGACTTCGACTAGCATGTCTGCGGCACGGAAAACGGCTCCTTCTATTGAGCCTTTCTAAACTTTAGAGTCGATGGCTTTAATCAGGCGTGAATGATGAGAACCTATTCACGAGTTAGCATCCTCGACCGATTCGATGACTGTTATAATTGTATACACGAAACTGATAAAGACGTCTAATTCGTTATTGCAAAATACCGTAATTTCAGTAATGTAACTGCTAGGCTCACCTACCTAAGGAGCTTAAAAGGCGTTTCTTCAGTGTTAGTACCAGGACCAAATGCCACTTTCTAGGCGTTTATAGAATGAAAACTCACATTGGCCGGCAAATGAAGTAGGTCATTTAAGTGGGTCCTGGATGCGCTAGGCACAGACACGACTACCGCATTTAAGGAAAGTTTGGAGGACATACGTTTAAGGGAACTTGATGAGACGCAGGACAGATATATAGTAACCAATAGGACACAGTATTGATGTCGTATTCGGGATAGACGCTTTCGACTAGATAAAACAAATATTTCAATAAAGTTTACCTAGAAAAAATGGCTAAATCTTCCGGGGCATACAGGTTTGCAAAATAAAATTCTATGAATCTCTTGAGAGCAGTATAGATTGGTGCCTAGATTCTACAAAGGACATTGTTATACTTAGTTTTTTAGGAGCAGTATGTAGAAACCGAGCCTTCGAAAGAAGTAACATAATCTTAGCACTATACATACTTTAACAAGGCACTTACAATCATGATACAATATCTAAGAGAATGAATGAACGGTTGTTTCCATTTTGAATCAAAAAAAGTTCTTTTTAGCAAAAGGTTCATATAACGACCCCTACAGCGCCGTTCTTTGCACGTTATTGTGTGCACAGCCCAAGTGTATCAGCGAGGACCATCGGTTATGAGAGACAAATATCCAGGTCGTAATAATATGTACATACAAATAAACATTTACATACAAAAAATAAATTCGATGAAAATTATGATTACTATCGAGTTTAATACATAGCAGTCATCGCGTTTTGTCATTAAGGATGGACTTCTGTGATTTATAGAGTCAGCACAATCCATCATAAGTATGCTGTTTCAAAAATTTCAGTGAACTTTTTTGTTCTATGCACGATCTGAAGCCAATCAATCAAGTAAACCGCGAACTACGGTATTGTCCTGCAAAGGATACAATAGTAAAGAAGGCGTACCAAAAGGGAAATGGTTAAATAAACCATAGACTCCTGGAGGAAACGATCGGCAGAAATAATCCAGCCAATTTTCGATACCAAGAGTTTTGTTTGGATTTATACACACACCAACATGCAAAAACACTCTGCTAGTGCAAGAAACGCTTACCGACGCCGCTCTTTCCATAAAACAGAAGCCGCCGAAGAATAGTACGAGACTCACAATTCATCCACATTACCATAATCTCATATTATACTATCAATATTAAAAGTTTAAAAGACAGAAGGTACACTCAGATTAACATGTAAGAGGTAACAGCTTTTCTTTTTTTACAATCCGCTGATAACGATTAGAAAACTGCACTGAAAGCAAGATAAAAAAAAATAATCACTATACACCATTCTCATGCCGTGAGACATCGTCCAGAAATAGCCTCCTAGGATGTTTGGTTGGGATATAATCTTGGATCTAGTAAAAGGAACCCTCAATTCGGTGGTCAACTGTGCCGCGAAGGCAATTTCGAAAGTATTTGTTTCATATAACTTTTATCTGAATGTAGGTAACTGGAATAGGTACACTGCTGCTAACCCCCGTAAGTGTCTGTTGCTACGAAAACACTGAGAGTATTAACCAGTGAAAGCCTATTAAGATTCTTCTTTTTTGATCAATTTACTGAACTCTACGCCATCTGATCTTTTATAGGAAAGCCGTCAATAAAAACACTGACTCTTATGTGCTCTATCGGCACACACAAGCAAGTAATAAGTTACATCGAACTCGCGAATGTGTTTTGCCATTTCGATGTAACTTATTGCCGTAAAGGTTCTGAACAGCAGAACGATCATTGTCAGGGAGGGACAGTTCATTTATTTAGCTTACTCACGGGGGTAATAACGATGGGCGACGATCTTTACAACACAAGGGCCAATATTGGCTGTAGTATGGTGCAAGTAAAAATACAATAATCTGCTTTACTAAAACGTTTGTCTTCACTATTCATTCATTCATTCATTTATCTGTCATCTTCACGCGTTTACATCAAAGTGTTTAACAACCACAGCTACGAATAGTATCTGATGCCCTTGTAGCTCAATGATTTATTTGCCTCGTATATGATAGACTTCCCAAAAGCTCGACATGTATGCCGCTAAGCAGACGGACATTTTCTCGGTTCCGGCCTGCCGTGAGGGGGTAAAGGTTTGGTTTTTTGGTATAGTTATATTAATGTGCACGAACATGGTACATGGCTCTTGCAAGCTGTCACATATTACCCTATTCGCGCGATCAAATTCATACTAACATCTATAAAACAGTACTAAACATGGCTGTATAACTTAGACATGTCTGTAAATCTGTACAGATATGAAACTTGGATTCAATTAAAACCCCCCGACTGTCTTTGAGCACACTTTAATACATCACAGTCGCGATGGGTAAATCATGTATTAAAAACCGTGAAAAAAAAACACATATTTGAAGCGACCTTTCCACGCAACAAATACAAGTCAACCGCCCGTATCACGACAAATACCCATCGTATTTCGGCTAAAGCTTCAATCGTGTATATTTTTTTTTTACTAGTTATGTTAAATGTACGGATGGGATAGTTATTGCAAATTAACATAGACTTGGTAAAGAAGCTGACGATTGGTTGGAAAGCGACATTTTATTAACAGACGGTGGTGGCTTGCAGGCCTTAACCACGTCCGAACTGGGAGCTATTCATTGTTACTTCTTTACCACTATAATATATAGTCATCTCTGTAGTGACGCCTATATATGTTCTTTGTCAAACGGCTACTCTAATCGGGGCCCAACAACGGGTCCAATCATCCCATGCGCGAAAATCACTCGTAAGATTGTTCCTCTAGATATGGTTTTACATGATTATTGGCAAATAGGAAAAGCGTGAGCTACGTAATAACGCCAGCCCTCAAAGCAGTGTACATAGATGTTTATAATGTAAAACTTGAAATTATCTTGGCGTACGCAGTGGCGGCCTTTTGCTTCGACGTCAAAGGGTCGTGCACGCACATACCGGAACTGTCAAACTACATAGCCGACAATGGTAGGTTTGCATTTGGTATGAATGAATCTTTTCAAAATAAACGCTCACAAGCTCAGCATCAGCGCCCTTCGTCAGGCAAGATTTTACGGTCTGTGCAAACACGCCAGTGAATATGATGTTTATGTTTATAAAATGACGATAGTGAATACGTAGAAAAACGCAGCTCTGAAAAGAAACCGAACTGAAATCAAGTATTTGAATTTCTAAATAAATATACAAATCATAACGAAGTCAAGTTCTTAGTGCTTCTAGACTAGTTAACTTAGATAATTACAAATAAACTCGTGATTTTTTAAAAGTACACGATGATTGATTCGATTGATCATATGCAGTGTATTGTGGGTGGGTAAGCCGTACGCGTATTTCTGGCATAGGATTAAGAACTCGAAATCACCAGTTAACTTCTGCTGCTACAAGAGAAGCTACTAGAGAGAGAGTTTATTACACAAAATAGGTCTCTGTCACTATTTTCGAAACACTGACATAATTTAGTAATAAGTTGTTGAGAATGAGTCGTTTCTCTTCGTACGACACATTGTTCTTTCGAAGGCTACACGAATTAAAATATACGGAGGCAGTTTTTCTTTATTGTAAGTGATTATATGTTAAAATGATTGTAGATGTACGTTTGTTGACTAGTACGCAAAAAAGGGACCACGTCTGTTGCCGTTGCAACCACCCGCAAAGGTGGTTCAGACCGGCGGACTTGAAATTCATACTTCACCAAGAAGATGTCTTATATATATACAGTATATCTTATATATATATATATATATATACAAGAACAATATGTACAGTACTCTTTGTGATCCTTTGTGCATGCATTCATAAGTAAGTAGCACAGAGTTTTCTCTAGCAAAACATTTACTTGTTATAGAAATATAGGTAAGTTTTTAGTGTAAATTGTGCGTGACTCGGACAATGGATGTCATTGCAGGTATCCTGTTATTAAGTTATGCGCTTCTAATAATAGGCCGTTAGTGAGCTCACCGAGGTAATTTTGTATAGTTGCTTCGTTATGGGTGCGCTACGGCAGCGCCATATCATTGCTTTTACTTACAGCTTGTTGTATGTATATGTCGTACCTGAGCTGTATAGAAAACACAACGGGCTAAACCTTCTATTTGTGAAAAGTCTCTTTATAAATAGGCCCTTACAGCGTCGAACATAACAAGGCAGCAGCGTATACCTGCAGACCCATATACCTTTACAAGCCCGCGATAAAACAAAGGGTGTAACGTTGGCCGCCGACACGGACTGATGTCTCTGTGGTCTATTTTCGAAATGTGAATTTTTTAAAAGGAGTACATCCGAAAGACAAAAAATGTGTGCACTAATTCGCACGGCTAACGGCCGTCGTTCATCTCCACTCGAAGATTTTTTTGTACTGATTAGATAAGAGATGCACAATACAACTATCTTTGCACACCCAATTGCACAGTTGAGCTCGGCAACAGATTTGTGTCTGATCAGGGAGTAAGTCCAATCTACCTCAAAATTCAGATTTGCCGGTTGCAGTCTGAGTGCGAACCATACAAGCTACAAATAGATATTGTTTATGATATCTCGGGAACCGCTCTCCACCAGCCCTGATTAAGTGGGAGACCACGCCTAATTTTAATGTCACGGTAATTAGTGTGTATGTGACGTCGCGGCTATCGTACACATTACCTACCACAAACGTTGCAAACATTTACAACAAATAACTTATTAATAAAAAAGGTAGATAACTCAATACCAAATAAAGTAGCGATTCCTACCGGACGACCACTTAACACGATTTCACTAACGATATTTAAGAGACTGTATCGGAGAGGGGTATCTACAAAATGAATTCCGTACTTTGTTTTGGAACAGCAGAACCTAAATCGACGATTTTTGTTAAATCTGGACTGGCGCAATTGCCATTTCTGTAGAAGCGCAATATGGGTCAAATTGGATGGTTTTAGCCAAAGTCATTTATCGGACCACCTGACGTATCTACAGGGCATGTTGTTCTTACTTAAACAGGATCGTCTCTTAAACGTCCTAAAACAGGATTGCCCAGCTCTGCTTCATACTAGCAGCTCAGGGCAATCCTGCCGGAGTCTAGAGCGTTGATGAAGATGCCGCAGCGTTTGTCAAGACACATTGAAGACATGGCCACACTGAACTATACAATCGTTCCTCTGCTAACTGATTGTGGATTTCGAATGCGTTGATTTCGGTCACGATTTTTTAAAAACGATTTTTCGTTTGGCTTCCTCCAGAGGAATTCATACAGTTACGGCCCAACATTTCGCGAAGATGGACTATTAACAGCGAACGGCTAATGACCGTCCATGATATTTATGCAACTCTCCAGGGTCTAGTGCTGGCTTTACTCAGAAGGTAGGTTACCTGCAAGTTCCTATTTAGAATAATAAAGCAAAGCTCTCCAAACTTCGGTATGGGCCTTGCTAATCGCGTACCTTCCTCAACAAGAGGCTGCTGTAGGGCAGAGATTCCTGATCAATTCTGCTTTTGTTATAAATTTGTGCGTGAAAATGATGTCAACCCTAGTGAGATCTCGACCAACACGTAATTACAACTATATTTCAAATATTAGGCAATACCACGAATGAAAAACAGCGCTCAAAATCGGCAGTGCCACATTCAGCCTAAACGGAATACTTGAAATAGAACAAATCATGAAAGGACAATGAATCTACACGAGAATGGGGTTTGCATTTCTATAAGTTCAAAGGCTATATTCACGACCTTAGTTGAACGGAAACAAACAGACGTTACGCCCAACAAAGTTTCGTTTGTAGCTATAATATGTTTTTCGCGTGAACCTGTATAATAAATGCTTAAAGTACGCTAAGAACGAACCATACGAGCATTTTAGTCGCTGTATGACCTAGAAGAATAAAAAAAAAAAAAAAAAAAAAAACTAGAATAACGAAATTTCACCTAACTGCTGTCATCAGTAAAGCACTAGCTCTGTTGTGAATCTATATGGTGTATGTATATATTATGAATATATACAGTATTGAAATCGGGCAGAAGAACTAACTAGTTGAATAACTATATCAATATTAAACTAGAATCTATTTTTTAAATTGACTTAAGACACATGAATAAAATCCGACCCTATTGAATGTTCCCGCTTTTGATATAAGACAGCATTAAAAAAATGTTCCTCCATCTTCGACCTTCCAAATGGAACCACTCGTCCATGGTAGGGATTTTCAAAGCACTCAAAAAATATAACAAAATGTAGCGTATTAGATAAATCTCAATAAAAGCACCCATAAAGTAGTGTCCCACTTGACCAAGATAAAGCCCATCGGGTTAATCATAAGCAGCCCCTTGTCACTGCTGTAGAATAACAAATACAAAATAAAATAAGAATCACTGTTTCCGGTTAACAGACAAGCAGGGGCACTGGTGAAACTGATGACAGAACTAACCTTAACGACTATTTAAATCTACGTTATTAATGACAATGGATATTGGGGTTGGTATTAGTCGACAGGAGACTAAGAAATTCAAAGTTGGGCAAAAATACAAGTATTGAGATATGTTTTGACTAAAAACAATGCACAAGCCGAAATAAACAGTGGGAAATTTGTTGCCTTTTAGAGGATACGTAAGGGTATACAAACTTTTATGATCATTATTTCTAAATATAGTAATGATTTAAATTAAATCACCGCGGGTGATGGCCCGGTCGGCAACGTATTTGGGCATTAAATTTGAGATATAGGTAGGGTTGCGAGTTCGAAGTCTGGGGTAGATGCAATTCATTTTCTCCTAAGAGAGAGTGGCGTGTGGTGGAATACCTAATGTTGGTGGCGGACGTAAAACCTGAAACCATTGCTGTTTTATAACTATAATATTTAACGATGTTTAGTCAATGCTGTGCAAACATTCAATTCATGAATGAACCTAAAAGGTGGTATAGAATGTTTCCCTTACTAAAGGCATATAAGAAAAAAATAAAAAAGCACAGATACCTGATGCCGGCTTGTTTAACCTCAACTGGCGTTTAGGTAAGTTAGAACTACTTTTTACGTAGACAGTTCTTCCTTATATGCTCAAGATATACAGGATAGGTTTTCAAAAACCTATTCTATTTGAAGAGTAGCACAACTTCCCAATATGGCCTTTTACTAAGGCTAAATTATTTGTTTCCAAATCTGAAATGGTCCACGTCAAAGTCAAGCATAAAATGTTAACGACAAGCCAAAAACGATGAGAGCTTACTTTTGAAAAGGTTTAGAAAAAAATTAGTGCGGTATGCATACTGTATACATAGTTCAGAGGACATAAATAATGCTGTCAGTATCATAAAAGCTTGATATTTATATGATATTTGTTACTGTACTGCATAAAACGGAGTAAATCTAAAATTCGATTGATTTACGAGTGTTCCTCGATTCACAGCCAAATTAATCCGGATGACAGAACTATCGTTATTTTTGTAAATCTGAGTCATTAAATGCAACGATAAACAATTTTGTATAAACACTGTTTTTACCTGGATACAGTTTCGTGTATAAGCGTATTTTATCGGAATACGAAATTTTTATTTTCCATTGTACACTCTTATCGGTTGACACACACAGCTGATAAAATCGACGTTCAGTTTCGTACCGAATTTTGTATGGGAAAAGTTATCTCTTCTAAAGATTACGGAACGACATAAAATGCGCGTTTCTTACCCCCTTACTTGTTGGCTGGTGGCCCCATCAGCGCGTATTTTTCAATTCTGTTTTCTTGTGTCGGAAAAAAAATGCTCTACATTCAACAGTACTGCTTGCTCATCAGTCTCGAAAGCCATAAATCATGCCGGTGTCAGCGTATCACCGAGTTGTCCTGGCAGATTTAAGATAGTCCTTTCATACGACAATAATTGTCTCAGACAAATGTTAGATGTATATTGGTATAATTGGAGCCGATTTGAAAATGCTACAGATTCAACCCGTAAATATTTGCGCACTGATCAAACATGATATCCTCTAAATAAGGAATTTACCTTTATATATAACTTTACAAAGTAAAGTTGGCTCGCGCTAGCGACCGTGAAAACTTGGTAAAGGTCAGCCTAAGGTTATCAGACGTTCATATTGATAGGAAATGTTTATGCTCACTAACAAAAATAGCAAAATAAATTAATTAATTAAGAGACCTGTGAGAAAAATCTAAAAACCGTTTTCAATAAAGATATAAATAGAAAGAAAAGAAATAAATAAAAATGGTATAAGAACCGCATTAAAAAAATGTAAGACTATACATTTTTGTTGATGTTTACTTAAGACAATATTCTATGTTAAACTAGCCGACATCAGATTCAGATTTTTTCGAAAAATGCTTTTTATACTTGTTGTATAAATATGGAATAGTAAAATTCTCAGATATATGATTTCGATACAAGGCGATCCACCAAACAAACGGCAACACACAACAATGTAGTTCACTCTGCTTCGTTGGCGAAATCTTGTCCAAAAAACAGCGGCATACTTTACAGCCGTGTCCTCCTTATTTTGCGAATATTAAGGGGCACACACCGTTTATGTATAAGAATACATGCGTGACTATGCCAATATTTTACTATAGACGAATACATATGGGTTATTTTGCCCCTAACAGGGTTGTATGGACCCAATATTTAGAGCAGTTACGTCGAAAATAAAGTCTAAGAAAATATTCTTTCAGACTTCGTTGTCACGATTCAGAGATCATCAGATTAAGTAAAAGAGGACTAGACTGCAAAAGTGTATCTTTGGTTAGTCCTTGTTTATGTCGAACTACGGTAGAATCCGCTTTAATTGAAGCCAATCACATATCAGGAAACGAAAAAGGAGTGGCGCTTTACACAAGTTTCCGCTGATCAGACACACCCCAATCTGTAAACTATCGAAACGTCATAGATGAGGACCGATTTCTGCTTCGCCATAAATAATCTAGCAAACGATACAAATTTTTCATATTATTTAGTGCACCCGGTGTCGACATTATGTATGCGGGACGATTCACTTCCGTGCTTTTTCTAATTACTTGTTTGTGTATTCTGTTCTATCCCAGTTATACCAACACTTGATAAGCTAATCCTTGGGGCCAAATAAAATGTGCTTTTGAAAACATAGGCTCAATAAAATGGCATAGTATCATTTTATACCTGCCGAAAAAGAGGGCTGCGATTAAACAGAGCGTGTAAAGTATGCCGTAAACTCTAATAAATATCGTGTAATGGCGTATAATCCACTTCCCTACTCTCAGCTTGTGGAACACTCTATAGAAGCAAAGAAAACGCTCGGCGAAGCACGAATAGCCCTTATTTGGAGGACGGCCGACTTAGTGAAAACAGAACATGTCAATTTCTCAATGAAGATGCGTTTAACGGTAACCATTTCAACACCACAAGGTACAGACGACATACCCGTTTATATGCTTGACATCATCGTTGGCTTTGAGTGTCCGTTCGTGTTTAATTGGTCTGTCTGGCAAGCCTATTTCGGGCCCAGGTTAGCTGCAGTCTGGGTACATAGATGATGGCAATCAATCATTGCTATGACAGATAAAGACTACTTAAAAAAAAAAGGTTTTTGTGGTGAACCGCTCTTCATATTAAAACGATTTGCTTTCCAAAGAACGGTGTTGCAAACGCTACAAACACTTTGCGTCATTTAACTATAGTGAAGTGAAAGAAAATCTGACCGTAAGCCATATATCGATTCCAGGTGGACGCCTGCTGAATCAGATCGCCGACAGCCTTTCCAAGCGACCTCGTTACAACAAAACGAGTACGGCAGAGGGGATTCGTAGCCTGGGTTCACGAAGAGATTCTCCCATGGGATACTTTTGCTGGACCTGGGCTAAAGGATCTTACAAATTCACCGACTGACTATTATTCGCGTACAACAGTCGCTGTTAGGGACGTACCTTATCGTTTGAATTACTGCTTTAAGCAAAGCCGTCAATCGATATATCTGAATTATCTGGAGGACGCACTGCATTTGCCTAAACGGGATCATTCTATTGTGGCCTATTTTCTTCTGGAACTGGAAATTCACAGCAATTCATTCTGGCCAAGGCTGGCGTACTGATGCAGACATCGCTGAACGCCGCAATGCTCTTCACGATTCAGAATCGATACTGAATCATATAATCGGGTTTCTGCCAGCTCATCATGGTTTTCGTACAAATTCGTTCAGAGAAGCCCATCAAGAAGCTGCTGAAAACAAACTTGCATTTAGCGCCCTGCTCAACGAGTTCGTTCTTTTGCAGGTCGATATTTTGAGAATTTCAAAAATCAAGAGAGAACGATTGGCGATTGCGCTTGGTATTCGCGAAATTCTTCAAAATCTAACGAGTCCTCTCAATAAGGCACATCAGATCCCTTCGAGTCTCGATACAGCCCTATAAGTCAGCGAATCCTTTCGTCAAGAGTTTTTCGCGAGGCAGAAACTCTTTTCGTACAGCTCCGAGCCTGACAACGAGTCTTACGTATATAAACTATATATTAGGCAATACGTCCTGAGTATTAGTGAGGGACAATGAACAGGACCTCCGAAGCAGATAATAACAACCTATTCGCTTCGGTTATTACGCTAAGTTCACGATATGGATAAATCAATCCTCTTGCTACCATATTAAACAACATAATTTAATTTTTAACTAATCATTTCAAAGGACGGTAAAAATTATTATTGGGAGGACACTGCTTCAGGTTGATGGTAAGATTATAATTTGCTCCCTTACCTTAATATATAATCTATTAATATACATATTTAATAATATATATAAAAATATATAGTTTATATAATTGTAGGGCCACTACAAACAGAATGCAATATGTTTTCAGTATAAGACAAACATGAAAGACGTAAGAGGCAATACGTGATCCTTTTTCAAAAAACATTTTTGTTTGAAAGAGAAAATTCGAATAAAACAAATAGTGATAAATAATAATAAAACAAAATAAATTGTGTTCATTTCTATTGCACTGATTTCTTACGAAATTAAGTAAGAATTCGAACAGAAAATATTATCCACGGTTTAGGCTCTGCGTCCTGCAGAGTAGACGTTTTCATATTATACGTGTTAACTGAGATTATTATTATAGGGATAATCTAATAGATAGATATAAAATCAATTTCTTCGACTGGAGAAAAACTGTAGGCAAAATAATCATATTCTAGGCATATGAACGTTTTTCATATCTCGACAAGGACTTCAAGATTCAGTATTTAAGGCTCTGCTGCTTTCACAAAAGGCCGATAAAAATGTATTCACCGTAAAACTTTTACTGTAACTGTAAGCTTAATAAGCACTAAATATAAGCCAACAACTACCTCTGTTCTTTCTTACTGACAAAATGAATTAGTGAAACAAATTGAAACTTAAAATTTAGAAAATCTAGTTGGACAAATTATGCGGACAGTTTTCCTAAACATGAAAAGAGAGTGCAAAGTTGGCCTATTCTGTTTGTAGATTGTGTAGTTGGTTCACTTTTGCAAACGATGCCTTTTCAATCATAGTCTTGATTATTCAAACTTTAAGATGTTCCGTCTTTATTTGGTGGGCCTAAACATATTGTTCCTTTGGTTTACCTGTAAGTACAATAATGCTTTTCTGTTCTATTCTATCATTTGGCCTCTCAGACACCTGACGGTCGTAGTAATGCTTGCACTTATATGTACTGTTGATATGAACTTCTGTATAACTATGGCGTCGACAAGCAAGGTCCTTCGACAACCGTCAAGATTTTCAACAAATATTAATGTAAAAATGTCAATCTATCTCAAATAATTCATTTTTTGTGAAAAACTGGCTAGAATGAAGGCTTTATTTAGATTGCTTATAAAAGTTTGATGTTGCCCCAAATTTCTACAAGCGTTTATATAGCACAATTCGTAACCGGCTAGTTTTCATTAGTGTTTTGTGGTGGCATCGTGGGTGAAGTCATTGCACACCCTTTTCACAGGCTCTGACAGCCTTAAGAGCACATTTTTTTTTTGTATAGCTGAAAACCTGAAGGGACGAGACATGACAATAATAGAGAAAGAAACTGCCGGAAGGTTTGCGTCACATCAGCTGATTGTAGGACATGTGCTTAAATTTATATTGTTTTCAAAATTCTATCTAAAACTTTGAACCGGTGCATAAACGAGACAAGATATCAATTTTAGATATCTTGAATTTCGGCAACAATGCGAGAACCAACTATCGATTCGAGTTATTTAGATGTCTATTACTCATCGCAAACCGTTTAGTATGGCCATATTATGCAGTTCCTTCCACATTTGGGTAAAGCACAAGCCTAGCAATGCATATTGATATCTTTACCCGAAAACCATGTTGTTTGTACGCTTCCTTAAATCTAGAGATTTCTTTGAACATTTTAGTCTTTCGCCCGCTACTCGCCTCTCGAACAACAAATTTAACTAATTTCGCATAGGGGATCTATTCAAGTATTTTTGAAATATTCGCAACTTGGCAAAAAAAAAATCCAATTTGTATTTGACTCGAAATAATTTGAAATACACGAATACTAATAGGCATTTATCTCTTGAAATTATGATTGGATTATGATTATGATTAAATCTATGGAGAGGTTTTATGGATCATGTGAAATAAAGTTAGTCCACTAAATAAACTCAAAGGAAAGGCCGAGATGTCAAAACAGCTACATAGCAAATGGATCAGCAGAAGCTTTTTGAGCCTATTGGCAACGAATATTATCAAACTTCTACTGCTGGAGCTCGCCTTTTCTGAAATAAAATTACGAAATTTAAGTGAGTAAGCACCATTAAAAAAATCTGTCAAAAAATTACGTAAATTATCTAAAGATTCAGCCGGACACCTCCAAATTATGTGTCCTACGCTCTATGCAATCTGCCACTCTTTTTCTGTTCATTCGTTTCGTTGTAATCGTCAATCGGTATGTGCACACTTTCGTTTAATTGGTTCACGATGTCCACATTGGATAACTGCGTTAGTGATGGACACGCCTGGTCCATGAGATCTGAGACAATATGATGGCTAGTCTTGCGCGAATCAGGTTCGAAATCAGGCGCCATAAAATGTTTCCATTTCAAATTTTAACGCTCAAAAAAAGAAACATGCGCGTTGCTTAGTAAAAAAGCATTTGAATTTAGCCGAAATTCGGAACAGGTCGCATTGCAGGTATGTTCTTAAAGATTTTTATATAGCTAAACTGTTGCTTTGATGCCCTCTTCCAAATCGGAATGTCTTTCTTTTATTTTTATTTTTTTTATTTAAGGATATGGGATATATTTTCGCAATTTACGCATATCACAGCTCTTTTCAGTTTCTCCCTTCCTTTCAGTAGAACACTATTCGCCTATTCCAAAGTCTATATTTAGATATAAGTAGCAAAATGTATAGTCAAACGCAAACCTTAAATTCATTTTTTTACCTCTCCTTCCTATCCCGGCAAGTTAAACGTTATTTTACTCTTTCTACACGGTAAGCCCTTATTGAATTTTCAGTTCGAGCGTGCCGGCATAATGATATCACGTTTCGGTGAATTTTTCTGGGCCAACATTTATTACAACCCTTTTCCTAAACGCGAATTACATGTTCCCCTGGAGAAGCTCAAGCAACTGCTTTGTACAAGTCAGAACACTGCAAATCTTCAACAAAAACCGCTATGAATCACCGAGAAACGATCGTATTCCCGGTAGCACGGAAAGACAAAGAAAGAGACAGTCACGCGCATCAGCCAAAGGATCGTGGAGCTGTTCCAAGCTTCGACGTCTAAGAGCTTTCACCATTATTTTTCTATCGAGCTATAATTAGGTTACGCTATAATGTAACACGTGACAAAGTCAGGCAATGTATGTACACATATACAGAGAGGCGCGTTCAAATTCAGACGTACTTCGGTGGGCTGCTTGTCGCAGTAGGCACGCGTTCATTCGCTGCCCGTAGTACTAGCAAAAATGCACTTCTTTTAATAACAATCATGGCGAAAAATAATGCATCGTTTTTAAAATTTGAGCGAAGATCAGTTAAGACGTAGCGTATCTTCGCGACACTAATCCCTCACCGAGAATATAATATAGCCCGTAGGCTACAAAGCTTTGACTGATGGCTGGTCCAGTAAGGTGATGGTTCAGCTTCTCAGTCGAATTAATGTGAATTTTATAAACGCCTATGGAAATTCTTAGTTTCTATTCTGTCGCGCAAATAATTGCCCTATACATGCAAGGGCTATAAAAATTATCCTATTGATAATGACAATAACAAAAAAAAAATTCATAAAAGATGACGATATGAGAAAAATTATTAGTTTTGTTAAATTGCCACGTTACGTTAACGTCTTATATCGCAAGCTGAAAACATTTTTAAAGCCTTTTTTAGGCGAGGCGAGGTGGGCTGTACTTTAATTTTGTCCCTGCTCACCAAATGGCAGCACTCACGCAGGGTGAACCCTACTTACATGTTATTTTTATATTATTTTCTTTTTTGTTGTTTACTACTCGAAAAAAGTAACAATTGGCTATTCCATGCATAAACAGCTAGGCCAGACAGGCTTGATGTACATCGATCCTCAATTCTTAATTCCAAGGTATGCTAATGCAATGAAGTTCTCCAAATATGAATTATATCAGTACCTTTTAAGTGTTTTATTTCATCTACATAATTTTTTATACATACAATCACATGCTTGAGCGTGATTACCTATTTTATTAATCGTGTATCTAAACCAATCACTAGTGCTGCTTTGTTAACCGATACTATTGCAGAAGACATCATGCTATGTGCTACCAATAAATCGAAATTTCAACTGAATTAGTGTTTACATCTTTTTTTTTTGATGATCACGATCAGAGCTATCAACTTTCAACTTAGTGTTAAAGTAATTACTGATCTACTAAAATAATCAGACCCATAACGATTAAGGCGGAGGCCACTCATATTCTGCACTGAGCAAGGTTACCGAGATCGATAAGGGTATACAAAATGGCCAATTCGGAATAACTGCGGAGCTAAAAACAACCACCACCGCTATTTATACAATGTTTATTATACTTCAAAGCCAGATTTGGCAAAGCTACCCGAATCACTTGAAATCATTTTTTTCCTGGACTATAACGCTCTTGCCTGGATCCAGTTGAACCCCAAAGAAAATTATCTATGATGCCCGACTATGAATTTTTCGTTCACAAGAACAATTAGGTAGGGTTAACCTCAGTACTTATTATGGACTCCGCCGTCTAAGCCTGCTGTCGACTAAGCACAATCTGCCAACCAAGAAGGAGATCATTTTCACTTGCCATATAGTCCTCCAACCAAAATTTGTCCGCCTCATGTTCAAAAAAAGAAAGCTAGAAAAAAAAATCTCATCAGGTAACAAACACGTCGTTCCACCTCTCTTCTTTCCAACAGGACCTATGAATTGGCTGAAATGAACGGCTATGACGAAGAAGGCCTTATGCAATTAGAGCATATTTAAAGAAAAGTCAAAGTGGAACACAGTTTATATCATCGACAAAAGTTCTATAATATATATACACATATACAAATATGATTTTTGTCTATTGAGGAATATATATGTACGCAGAGAATATACTTTAACGGAATACCCTAGTTGGAAACATCCACTCGGTGTTAATCGCTGAGAGAAAATTGTTCATCTAGAACATGGAACGTATCTAGAACAATTGAACGGTTTTTGTTGACTCTAAAATATCCCAGACGATACGTACACATACGATTCCGTATTACTAGTATCTTCGTTGGTAAAAATACTATAAATAGCGTTGTTTATTTCTAACCGCAAACAGAGTACCCCTTGTGGATGTACCGCTAACCAGCTTTGTGCGGATCCCCTTTATATAGCCGCCCATTCGATTTACTCAAATATACTTCTACACACAAGCATGCATGCGAATTCGTACCACTATTTATATACGTCGTGTACAGCGTTTTTTTTTTGCCGTACTTAACTTCTTTGTACTCCGTCACTCTGCTGTAGACGCTTGCGCATGAAGCGAAGTATCTTGCGTTAGAGAAAAAAAAGCATACATTATGTGGCGGGGCCGGGTGGGCGAACGAACAAAGAAAAGATAAACGTAAGGAAAACACAAAAATTGCTAAGAACCCACGGTGGAAGAGACGGTCACTCTTCGTATGAATATTCATATAACGCAGCTAAGAAATAAATAGCCGAACAATTTCTCATCTGTCCAGCGACTCGGCGTGAGCTGGTTGTATAGCTGACTTCGTCTTGTTTCCTCGTTGACCTCGCGCTCGTAGTTCTGATGGCTACCGCCACAAAGGCCCTGAATTTCTCATATTCGTCGTAGTCCGACTGTCACCGACTGTACAGAGAACAACGAGGCTACATTATCATACTGTTCTTCTTCTCCGCCACGTCAGTAGAAAACCTTCCAATCTATCAACAATACGCAGTAGAGGTCAAAATAAGAGAATAAGTAAACTATCCTTTCACAATTATGGTTCGCCGTGCAGTCGGCGGGTGAGGGGCAAGAGAAGCAATAACGTTAACAGAACGGTTAATTGAGGTCACCCTGGTCCCTTCTAGACCCAGATCCGCTTTGGCAGAATGAGGGTTTCTGACGGTTTGAAAAGGAGACAAGATATAAAAAATACGCGTTTACCAAGAATACCTTCTGTGCAATCAACCGTAGACCATTGCAAATCCTTTTTCACCTATGCTATCCTTTCTCCCCCATTACCGCTCCCACGCATTTTCACTTACATCTCTGCCCAATACACCGCAAGCACAGAATAGGCGGTCCCCAGCCTTTTTTCATGCCCCCTGCCACACCGCCATTGCCGCCGCTGCACCAACACTAATGTGCACTTTCCGACACCATCACAGTAGCACTTTCCGAATATATCTACATGTAAAATGGAATAGCAATATGAAGAACTAACGGGTGCTCGTGCGGAGCCCAAGTCTGGCGTAGGCTGGACGTATGCCAATCGCAGCAACGATGACTGCAGTAGACAGCCAGGGCATTAATGGCAAATTGCAATATCTATGGGCTGTTTCTTTTTACATCGAGAAGCGTGTAGCCCCCTCCTCTTTTCTCTTTCAACCCACGTTTCCACTTCTTGTTCATACTCAAAAGGCAAAAGCGGCGATGTTGGAAGGGCACCGGAAATGCGTCAGTCGCGCCACAGAATTCCAAATATAAGCACCGCTAGCTACTGGTCCAAGCTGGCCACTGTGCCGAGAGCTAAGTAGGTACGAAGACATTAGCCATAAAGCTTTGGGGTGCGGTCACAAGCAGCTTCGTGTCGCTGGCCTGATGGCGGACGCCAGCGTACTTGGCAAGCCCGCCTAGTCAACTTCTTCGGGAGAATGTAAAATATTCTTTTTGAGCATAGCATATCAGATTGAGGTAATGGAATTAAAGCCGGCATGGCGTAGCGCCTCTGCTGTGGTAATTCTGCTACTGCTAGAGCTTCACTGCCACTTCAGGGGTCGTAATTAGGGGCTTGTTGACAAGGGCGCCAGCAGTATTTCAGGGCGGCCATGATAATGGTTGTTTACTAATCGCTTGTACCGTACGAAACGAATGCTTGCCTTCAGTGGTCATCTTGCTCGCTGAAATTGTTTTAGTACCGTGGCGATATTATTCCTGACCCTGCTGTATGTTCACAGTGATTCCTGCGTCGTGCCCTGCTTACGTATCGTATGTCCCATCATGCTTATGCAGTGATCGTCGACCAGGATCAATGATGATACGCAGTTCTGGTAAATCTTTCGTATATTTTTTGGTTCTTGTTAGATGCTGAACACTCATTGAAAGTACCCAATCCGAATTGAACGATAGGTAGGACCCATGATAGACTTCGAAGACCGCCACGCTACGTCGGAGGCTTAAATACATACATACTCAAACGTACTGCCGAAGGGAGTGCTGCTGGTCGCTGGGGTACACGGACAGAAGAAAAACGGGAATGACTAACTAAAGAAAAACTCTGGCACTCTCAATCTATTTTTCCTGAATCGTCTGATGAAATATAGTACTCGATGCAAAACTCGAGATATTTAGATATAGTTTTATCTTGCATTGTAAGCACTTGAAAGAATCGTTGAATACTATAATAGGTAGTGACGGACTATTTTTTGTGAATATGAAATGCTGCAAAAGTTGTGAATTGTAGATCCACTCGATGGAAACAGTCGGACAAAAGGCGACCCAGTTTAAAGGTTTTGTTTACGATCGGCACTGGTTAAGCACGCGACTACGGAGTGCGAACTTAACGTAAACTGTGTGAACGTAATGCCATTATGTATGACCAGTAATGTATGTTTTCGTGTTATCTTAAATGCAATTCCAGCCATTGAACAGCGTTGCAGTAAAACTTTTCTAAGAAATACAGGATCTGAGTTTCTTTCGATATATCGTAGTGCTATATATATATATATATAGTCGGTAGACATAGTGATCTTAGAATTATTACTGATGTCATCACCGTAGTGTTATTAATTGATGTAATTATTTAAACAGATGAAACATTATCTTAAGCGAACGACCCAAATGTTAGTCGACAATATGCTGTCTCAGTTTGTTTTTTCTGTAAGTGTCGACGAAAATACAACTATGGTTAGCGCTAGCGTACGTATTTGTATTCTCATTATTAATATTTTCGACTTTGTTAATTGAAGACTGACACTACGCAATCGGCTATGTACAGGCAGCTCTGCAACGAGCTTCGTAGAAGTTGGAAACCCTTCAGAGCACACGCGTCCGCCTTTGTGTCTTTCATATGACGTACTCTGCATATCTATACGTTCTATTCGGGGCTGACTCGTTAAAAAGGTAGAATGGCAGCAGTAGTAGCAGAAGATCACGCTCGGCGCTGACGTTTACCATGCCTGAATAGCTGATGCTAAGCGAGCATGTTCACTGCAAGATGGATGGCTCGCTGACGTGCAGCTTACGTGACCAGTGCTAACTCTACGTGCGACACGTGCACGGAAGCTTGCCGAGCCGTCGACTTTATTAAACTGCAATCCGACGAATAATATTGCGCGTCCTGACAATAAGGTTGTGAATGGAAGAAGGTTTCACGACGTGGCAAAGCCATTATGTGCAGTGACCCAATGAGCTGACGCGCACTTTTTTTGACAGAAGTGTATACTCCACAGGCAGTCACAAGCATATATTAGCAGCGCTTAGCTGAACCTCCTGATGAAACGGTTCGAGGTCGAAGAAAGACTCGGAAATCCTTATATAACATGTCAATACGTCAAACGAAACGTGACCGCTTTGATTTGCAAGTTGAGTTTCGCAATTTAAAATCTTCTACAATCGCACGCTATAGGTCATCACACTCAAATAGAACGGGCCAAAGACGTCCTCTAGTTATTGCCAATCCTCCATTATGTTGTAGGGCCGTGGCCGGGTGAAGAATGTATTTTCTAACCATTTAGAGTTGAAATTTAGACGTGCAGTCTACAAACTAACCTAAACTATTTCGGTAAAAAAACACATGCTCTTCTATAGATACTTGTGGTTAGGTGGGTCTACGTTAAACACAACGCGTAACAATTGCCAATAAACAAGAGCGCAACATCCTTGTGCGGTGATACAAAGTGATATTATTGCTCTGCCGTATTCGATACGCTATTACCTAAGAAAACAAGATTAGTTCTATCAATAATGTCGGAAGCAAAATACGGTCAGGATCGGCCGTGCAGCCTCCTGCGGCCGTCTCCAAGGAGATTCGATGAAAATGCTTGCGCTATACGGTAACTTGCATACTATATATGCGCGATAAGTATATAGTTACGACTTCGTTTCGTAAAGAAATGTATGTTTGTCTAAAACTTGAAAAATGTTCGGTACCCGTTTAGATTGTTAGATGCCTACGCATCTACATACGCCACACAGACATAACGAACTTGAATGATACGTACCACTAATAGGCGATATCTTGTTACAGTGCTTAATATCTAGTATATACGGCCAGCATTGGGAAAGGTTAAAATCCTAGAGCCAACGTTCGAAGTGGTGTCGCAGTAAAAGAAAATATTGTTGATACGGTGACTAGTTTACAAGAACATTCTATGTGCATTGTAGTACTATAGCAATAAAACATGTGGAAAGTGCTTCAATCCGCGTGGATTCAAAATAAAGTACCATTTGACAAATTGCCTTTGTAAGGGCCTTAGCTATCGCAAATCGTTGAACGATATTCGCACGCTGTTTACATGCATCTTATCATGGCATAACTAATGTATATACGCTATCAAAAAACGTTCAAATTCAATAGGGAAGAGCAGCAAAAGAGACCATATGAGGTTACACAGATATTTGTAGTTCACAGAGTTTGGCTGGTAGCATCATCATTCTAGCAGGAAGACTTAGCGTATTGACTCAGGTTCACAGGGCCTTAATTTACCAATGTCATAGGCTTGCAAACACATACAAATATGTAAAAAGCGTCGTTAAGCTCTCACCTTGTCAACTTTAGTTATACATACGGTCCAGAGATGTACCTGCGTATAACGCTCTCCCTGAATTCACTCCACAGCATAGCTCTTTATAACGATTATTCGTTAATAAAAAAAAATGTAGCATAACTGGTGCCTACCCGATAATATTCTGTAATTTAACATTAACCCATTCAATAGAAAAAAATTAAATTAAAAATGCATATAACCATGAAAAAAAACTAACAAAGTAATATATTTTCTGAGGTTAAAATTTATCACAGTTACGTCACCTTTCATCGTAAACAAAAGCGAAACGTACTAAATGGCAAAAGGCATTAACCTTCAACCCCAACCACTGAACATTCAATATCTCTCCGAGGAGAACAGTTGTTTGTCCGGTGAAATAATTGATATGGACTATGCCGACCTAATAGAGGCAACAAGAACGCTTTAAGGGTTAGGCAAAAGTGCAATGACAGTTCTTACCAAGACAGATTGTCCCGTAATAGCTCCCGCTACAGAACAGCAAGGAGACACCGCAGTTAAATGGTCGTGTAAAGAAAAATGTAGACAAGACACGCAACCCGCAAAACGACTGGCTAAAGGCTATAGACTGTTTGTCCTGAACTAGAACGGTCACAACCGCACAGTTACACGGACTAGAACAATGAAACAATGAACAGCGTAACTCAGCAGAACGAATTTATAATGCAGATGAATAATTGCGAAATGTGGAAACTCCTACGACGTATATCTAATAAAAGCACTAGGATAAATGCTAAGTATGCCTTAATCAGGAGACGAGCCACGTCACAACAAAAGACCTGCAGACAAACCAGCTTGTGTACCGTAAAATATGTACAACGCGAAAGCACAGTGTTGTATATTGAGCGTTTCTGTGTGGAACATGGACAGCGCGCAATGTGGCGCTACTGCATTTGAAAAGGATCCTGACTTATAAGAGAAGGTTCCACATGCACCTTATGACCTCATTAAGTAAAGCATTCTATATCGAAGTATTAGCAACCTCGAGAGTAGACAAACTCCTATAGCACCTGTCTATATACAGAGACGTTGGGCTATTACTATCGGTTATTACTACCTAAATATAAATCATTCAGTTAAACTGCAGGAGACATTTTGCCTACGGAGATAAGTGAATTGTGGTATACCCGTGCAGCCGCAAGGGTACTAAACCTTCGCGCAGATACGACAGAAAAACGCCTTACTTATGTACTGTAGACCATTGGCAATACAATTCTCTTCGTCTATGTTTCATATGACGGCCTAATAAGAAGATGATTTTAACCCACTCTGTCAAATATAGAAAAATAGGTCAGTGTGCTTTCGTTATCGAACAGTTACCACAGTTGTGAAGGGACCGTTGTATACTGAGAACGTCTGATGTCTTACTAAAATTTTTACGCATGCTTTTCGAATACAATTAACGAAAAAAAAATTGCTATAGAATAGAGGACGACCACTGATTATTTCAAATAGATAGATCGATTCCACCCGTACGCAAATTTCTATCCCTAACAGCGCCCCGTCTGAAATTCGGGAACTTAAGACTACCGACATCGCTACCTTTGCCGCGGCCGCCGGCTGCAGGATTGACTAATCCATGATTGAGCCAAAGCTTAGAGTTTGCAAACGTACGCAGGGACCTGACTGGACGATCTGGCCCGACACTGGAAGCGCAAACACAGTGTTCTAATTGACCCAATGCTATATGATTTTTATACTTCGTTGTATCAGAACGAGACATGAAAGACAATTTAAATGCAGGACCAACATTATATCGACTCCGACGAATCGTCAGCAGCGTTTCCGTGCCTTCTAATTACATACAGTAAAAATACTATTGCATTTCTTACGGCAGACAATACAGAACAAAAAGAAAACAACATACTCTGCAACGAGGCTGCACGATTTAGATATAAAGGAGAACAAACAAACAAAGATTTATAGCAAAAACTATGCACCCTAAAGTATTATTACACGTGTCTTTTTCTCAATAACCACAATGAGTGGATATCAGCATTCAAGTCTATTGCTAGGCCCTAGAATTGTTATTACTGAACCGTGAGCAATATTTCACAAAATGTTTGTTTATTGTTACGCCGAGCAGACCATGTAAAACCCAGTAGACAAGGTAACATGATATTCGCGAAAGCCTGACAACTCAAACACGGCGCCTAACGGGCGGGAGTGCGATGCATCTGTGAACGCATTGATGGCCGCTATAACCCATAAACTGCTCCCTTAAGGGCCTTTTGAAGCACATGCTAAATGGGGGAAATGGAAAAGCGAGCCTGGCCTTTTCGCAAAAGTTAGATTATGTTGCCTGATGCTACCCGTGGCGTTGGGGTGCGAGCTCGTTGGTAAGTTTGGCTAAGTAGAAATCGCCGCAACTATTCAAACGCTCAGAATGTAACGTGACGCGATACGGTGAGCGCGGATTCATAAAACAAGGAAGTCGTAGTAACTCAATACAGCCATAATCCACCAAATGTTTGTTGGAGACATAACTTTAATGCGAAAAAGCAGTTTAAAAACAGCTGTTACGCACCAAAAGTATTTGCTCGGCTTAACATCATATCATTTTGCATCATCACATATATATATATATATATAATGAGCTTACATTATAAGATATGTAGTTACTTAGGTGATTGAATATTCTGTCGCGTTGCTTGTGCGACGCTCAGATCAGAACTTTAGTTGAACGAAATAAATAAAAACGCACTTTTATGTTGTCCCACAAGCTTATGTACAGGCCCACACTGTAAACCTCTCTTACATTCTAACAAAATTTCTGCGCTCGCTACCACACAGAATTTGGAACAAGTTATAGTTGAATGCGTGAGGGTCACGCAGATTTTGGAATCACGACAATATTTTTGCCACCGCTCTCAATCTCTCATTACGGCCCTGGTTTCCCATTAGAACGTGTGCCACCGCCGCTATGGCTTCGATTCATTGTTGCTCATGGTTTTCCATGCAAAAGAGTGCAGCGATATTTGTCTAGAACGCATTATTCTGCTAGTGAGTGAGTTTGCATGAAGAATTTAGGCTTATTCCAACATAACGTTAAGTGAAGAGGCTCTTCCTTTAAGCATCATCAACATGATCCAAGTGCCTTAATAGCAAATAAGATAGGTACGGCCGGGAAGCCGGACAGGAGCTTTCCATCGGATTCGCCAAAGACACGAACCCTGCCGGCCAGACCGTTCTCAACCCACTATGGTCTTCCACGGTCATCCCTAAATTACGCCGTTACCAATTTCGATAAACTTGCATAATTTGGTTTTCGAACCCATATATCAGTTTGAACAGGTAATATATATGCGGTATCGACGGATCAAAAGGTGACACGTTAAGCTAACTACGCTGGAATGCCACTAATGTTAACATGGGAAAAAACGCTAAATCGAGATGATGACCAAAGGTGTGATACACTCAGCTTGAGAATATGGTGCTAAGTTCGCATTACGTAATTAGACCTGGAAGTCTGGCAGCGCAAATAAACGACCAATAATCAACGCGGCCTCTTTCGCGCTCTTTCCATTCGGATTGCTAGCGATGACTCACGAAGCTGTATTTCACAGATCTTCATGAATCACCTGCAAATTTTTTTAGCGTTGCTTTGTAAAGAAATTAGATTTTTTATTATACTTCGTTGACTATAGATAAGCCTTTTTCAGATATAAGATTGCCTGATGCGAATATTCGAGTCCAGGGTTGTTTATGGTGAAAAATGAATTATTTTTCAAGTTATTAAACAAACTTCATCATTATATGATTTCGTTGAAAGCTTCGTAGCTGTTGCTGCTATGTGCTATGGCTGAATTTTCATTTGTTTAAAGCTTTTATCTTTTTAAAGCTTACTTTAAGCGTTCCTAGCCCATAAGAATAAGAAATAAGAAGCCCTTCGTAAAGCCCATAGTTCTTGGAAAGAACTATCGTCTTTAAAAACTTGATTTAGTTAACTGTGCACAACCGTTTTTACGACTATCTTCTAAGACCTCTATCTTCGTAAACATAGTTCTTTATTCAAGCCACTTATTGTGGAAAAATTTGACCATATTTCACAGTGAGTGCTGACGATATTATTCGGCAGAAAATTTTCTAGCTAATGGAAATCTAAGATACTTCACAGCGTCAACCTTTGTAACAGCCGGATCCTAAATAGGCCTAGTTAATGACTAGACGAGCGAACCCTTCATCAACGTCTTCATTTATTACAGCTCGTATATATTGATCCGTGAGGCCGCCTACCGCTACAGAAAACAATATGAGAGGCCTGCACGATGGTGCCAGAGATAGCCCAAACGATGAAGCATCACAAAATAGAAACGTAATAAAGTGGAAGCTCAAATAAGCAATATCAACTAATAATTTTTCTTCTCTGCAACGTAAATGTGGTCGACTATATAAAGCTTCATGCATAACAAATAACAAGCGTAATTAGCGGCCTGAATTCGGTCTCGTCTATTTTTGCAGTCTATAAGCCAATAGACTGAGCCACCTGCGACATCTTCCTTGTCTGGTGAGGGTATTGGGCAGTCGGCCTAACAGGAAAAACTTCGTACAGGTTCACTTCGTAAGACCACGTAAGTCATCATCGCTTGTAACGTATTCGGAGATGATTTCCAAAACGGAAAGCTATTGCTCCTAATCTCAAAGCCCGGCAGATCTAAGCCGGTGATCTAAAGAATAAAGGAAAATTATTCCAAGCACTGTAGTTCTACTGTCGTCATGGCCTTATCGATGTTCTTTCGGAAAGTGGTATCCGGGCCAGTTAGTCAGAAGATAATGAGTTTGTTCTTTTAGCTTCATCACAATGGCTCTCCGTCTTACCAACGTAGCCGAACCAATTGAACCTTCCTAGTCTCACCTACAAAAAATATGCTTTTTTTCTACCGTAAATGATGAGGAATTTTAAAGGTCATGGGAACGCATAAAAGGCTTGGGAAATCATTTTAGAAAACAGGTGGTTACAAATAGTTGTGGCTGCCGAATAGGTTTAGCAGAAATAAAACATGTTTAAGTAGAAAGATGAGTTGGTGTAATAAAGAAAAGGTAAACCTACTCGACTCCGCGGTACCTCCTCTTTAGAAAGTGTCAAACTCAAATATGAAATAGGTGCGAAGAAAAACGCAATTATCTTGCCGTTAATTCACTTCATGTTGTAGATTTGATCCGTGTTGGTTTACTAGTCCCCCGACTAGTTTACTGTCGTTATGACGAAAAAGTTTAAAAATATGTACCGAAATGCGATTTGGGGGGTTAATTGACGCGGTGGTTAAATCGAATCGCGGTCATATTGGGTAAATATGTGCGTCTGAGGTACCATTCCGGTTCCAAATTTTGTACAAATATGGTGTCTAGCTGTACAAAGCTTTTTTGAGAGTCAAAAATTTGGTTTTTCAAAATATGTCGAAAAATAACCCTTAAAGTAGATACCGCTAGCAAACTAAACGTGACATGCATTTACGACAGTTAGCTATAAAGATTAAGTATATTCAGAGAACAATAAGTTTTGAGGTTAAAATATTGTTTGGTGCTCAATATTGATACATTTTTGTTTGCCAAAAGCGAGAACATTGGTGAGATCATTAAAAGACTGATAAAAATGCTGCGAATGAAAGCGGTGAGCGAAATAACAATTAATGACCAATGTAAAAATTCAGAGGTTAACTCAATTTTTACCAAAATCTAAAAACCTACTGTCCGAGCGAATTTATGCCACATTTAAAGTAATATATAGCGTTAAATTAACTATAAAATGAATTCTGATTGGTTTTCTAAATATTATATTATAATGCGTGATCGAAACAAAAATGTACAAGGCTTTCTCCCACTCTTGTACACATACTAGACATGGATGGGCAAGCAAGCGGGAAGCTTGGCTTATTACGAAATGTTTGAAACTGATTGTAAGAACCCCATAAATCCCTCTGTCTAGTAGACATTAGCTTTCTTCTTATACATTATGGTTTTGTTGAGGTAACAGACCCTAAAATCATTTTCATCCCTCCCACACCAGTTGAACATACAGCTGTAGGTATAGTCTAAGCCGATGAAGTATTTTCTGAAAATAATGAATTTTGAATCACATCTACACACGACAGGTGTGATGAGATAGAAGCAACAGTTAAGCAGCTAGAAGTTGTCTATGTGGTTTTTTTTTGTGTTAGTAATGTATAAAAATTCTTAACAAAGAAGAGCTCTTAGTTCGTAGAAGCGCCCTCTGTTACCCGTAAGCATTCTATTAAAACAGATGGTATCCCCCGTGCCGCAGGAAGACCGCAGCAACAGATATTTTTGGCGCCGTTTTCCTTTCTGACCTTCCTCTTCGTTTTTCAGCTATGGTACTTTGAGCTAGTTTGATTCACAAATGCCAATCGATAGCATACAGCATTTGTTTCTTCTACAGCTCTTTTGCTGCTCCCTATGGCTTCCACATCATTCAGAAATATACGACCGCTACTGCTGATAGTAGTGCTTCTTCGTACAATGGAATCACTATCTCTAAAGTGTTGCAACCGAAGCTTCGATGGAGCGAAGACGCTAGAAGACTTCGGAGTGCGGGTCCCGCATAGTGAGTGCCAAAGAATTTGTGAGTGGCAGATTCCAGGGGTCAAGCAGGGCCAATGTTACTTGCGCTTTGCGTGACCTTCTTACTGGCCTATTCCCTCTTTTGAGCTTTCACTCTCTTCCATAACCTTAATGCCTGCCTTTTACTGCCCAAGCAAACAAATCGACTAATGGCGCTAATGAGCGTCGTCTGCATTGCCGCCATTGGCACAGCAGAAGAGCGTGGGAGCCGCAGTGGATGGATTGTTCCGCCGCCGGATTGTCATAATGTGAATAAGTTTATGTCAATCCTATTCCTTGACAAGCAGCTTACTGGCTTAGTTCCGCTGCCCCTGCAATGATCGTTACAGAGTGTGTTAGCTAGTTATTTGATCAGCAAGATCCTGAAAAAGTGGTAAAGTACGACAGTCACGAATAGCCAAATTTCAATTCAGATAGGAGCTCGGGTGAGTCTTGTCGTCCTCAAACCAACATTGTCGCTCTGAGATCATTGAAAACACAATGAGTTTTAATAATAATAATAATACTAATTAACGCAAACATAATAAACACTGTTTAAGAAGGATCGAAAAAATTGAACGACAAATATTTGATAACATGCGTTAAACTATTGGCCAATGGTCCAATCATCTATCCCTAAATATACAGTACGCCCTTATATGTATATACATTGAGTTAAACACTGCAGGATATATTAACGCGACTCGCTAGTAAAATTTAATACAGGATGACATCGTAGGTTACACTGTTGCTGCTGTTGGTAGTATTATAATACTGCTGAAACCCTTAGCCTGAATTTAGCTCGTTTCATAGCAGACAGTGACAACGGAGTACATACATATCGAAGGAAGGAGCCGAAAAAAATTAGTGTATAATATCCGCCAGTTACAGCTTGCATAGTGTGTCAACGTTATTATCTTATCTAGATAATTAGCCATATGAGTGAAATACAGACACCCGTAGAAGTTCCGCTAAACGCAATGTTATATGTTAGAAAACAGCTAGAAAATGGGTTTTTCTACTTTTAAAATCGCCGCATTAGCACAGTATTCGGATAGGAGTTCGTAATCGGACTTTACCTCAAATATAACGCTTCTGGAAAGGACCGGATCATCCTTCTCCCTCCCGATTGACTCCAGTGCGTACTCCAAGTTCTGTGGTCTGCTCATGCTCAAACACCGAAAATATCCCCTTCCGTAACATTTTTGTCCATCGATGGGAAATCATCATCAGTGGCAGACTAAAAGGATCCATTTAAATGGACACCCACGTGCCTCTTCTTAGCATTGCATAAACATAGGTACGACTTTCTTCGCGTCTATTGATCTTGGCGTTGGTTGTTTGCGGTCCAATGAAACTGTAATAATTTTGCGATTGCCTTTACAGTGCGAAAAATCAGTTGTATAGAAAAAAAAAAAAGTTCAGCATAAAGCTCCTGTATCGACGGGATAAAGCTCGAAATTAACTTCTGCAAGCATCTATACTTACGATGCTACACTTGACAATATTAGGATATTATACGCCCGCATTGGAAAAGAGCGAGCTCACCTCAATGTGGATAGCATACATATAAACTGAAAAAAAAAATTGTAAGACGCATTTACGCTTGAATTTGTATGCGATAGATTTGTGCGTTGAGACAACTGATTTGACATCGTACGATGTAGCTTCCAAAGTAACTTTAGTTAACTAGATTTACCCATAGCAAGATCCTACCTCAAGAAATTGGCGGTTTGTATAAGGTTCCGCAAAAAAAAAGAAGTCAACTTTATAAAAATTATCCCATCCAGTACGTAACTTCCAAGTGTATTTTTAAAATGAATAAATTAATCGGAGCAAAAGTTTCGGGAAATTGAAGTGTTCTTAAACTGGAAGTGAGTAACTACAAAGCATAATGCTTTTAGATTTAGAAACTGGCTTTACAGGCAACAAGTTAAATCGTATCGTTCATTTCTAATATCAACAAAAGCAACATGTTGACTTTTCATACGCTAAAGTAACGAAATCAGTCGATACAACTAGTCACTTTAACTGACCACATATAATCCTTTGCTCAGATGTAATAGCATAGCGTCTTAGTATTCTTCCAAAATAATATACTTGGCATAATCCATTCGTAGGACAAAAAAGGATCTGTCGATGTACCAATAATAAGCTACTCTATTATATAGAGTCAGCTTGGTAATACTCGGCCATCAAAGGCAGGGTATTGATTTCTTATAAGCAAACTTAATTTAGTTACCTAAAAAAAGTTGTTTAACCTTGATCTCAATGGCTATGATGCTCGTGCTTGAATGAAATATATCTTAACAGAACAAGCTAATTTTCAGACTGGTCGATTCATTACAACATAAAATAATGCAAAACTCTTGCGAATTTAGCTTTTTCAATAAGTGGTAGTACAATAAACTCTCATCGAAGTCGCGCCCCGACCTTCAAGACCACTGCTATCCGTTAACGATAATAAAGTTTCAAAAAATTTTTTATGCTACAGAAACGTACTATAAGAACACATTAAGGCTGCGGAGGTACCTAGACAGAGTCTTGACAAATCCCAGCAAAGCTTTTGTCCGGAGTAGTCGCTTTCTTTTGAGTTTCACGTGCAACTGTACAAACACTTGAAGTCACGTTCTCTTACTTCGCAAATAGCTACCCGAAATACGCCCTTGGGCGTTGCCTTCGTCGTGAAGTAATCGGCCGCGTATATCTAGAAACTGGACCAATCAGGATTGATACGCTATTGGCTGCTACTTTTTCAAGCATGGCTTGTGACTTTTCAGGCAGACTGAGTCGTACATGCAGTAGACAAAAAAAACTACTCAAAAGCACTTTCTGCTTCAACAAAACTTCTTAATCCAGGAAAGTTTTCTTCTGTAGTAAAGGCCGTAGCAGCTTTATCAAGCCACCAAAAAGATCGAATCTCTAACTGTAATTTTTAGTCCCGTGTGAATTTTTCCGGTCCATCGGTCCTATCATTCTCAAGAGATGCTCCGCCTAAACATTTTATGCCTAGCAAAAGAGAATGGATCGTGGAGAGATTTCAGCCCTTACGAAAAAGTTCCCCAAGAAACCTCTGATATTTTCACTTCGAACATATTTATCAGCCAGCATATGCCTCTCATCACATCATATGTAGACAATATGTTAGATATATCACCATACTGCTATTTTGTGCGAGCTATATTTCTCATATATTAACTGTCGTTTTTTAGATGCCAAAATATCAGGTATAAACTCTCAGTAACTGAGAATTCGATAGTTAAAATGCTATTTTACGATTACGGTTGACCGATCGTCGCAGCATCAGAATTTGAAGCCTCGATTTTCTTAACACTATTAGGACCTACCATGGCTGATTCATGAATATTGATACAAAGTACTCACATAAAAGTACCAAACAATAAACAAAAAGACGGACCACCCTTCTATACTGATAGTTTCGTCACCATAAATAATGTTTACTACGTATAAAATTAGTAAAAATTACACTATCAGCACTAAACAGCTTCAATGTAAAGAAGTAACGAAGGAGCGACACTCTTGTTTATATATAACTTTCAATGAGGATCTGGCTCCAGAAGCTCTATTATGGTCAATATTCACTACATGTTCTTCAAGCCACTTTGCAACGCATTGCCCACTTCCTTCCGCTATTCAAGTATATGCATACTGTTGATCTAAAGCAGCTTTTGGCACGCAAAACATAAAGCAATAACTGGCAGGTTACACACTAGGTACCTTCTCGCGGAGACACTACACATGGGCAGACACAGCAGAAAACTAAATAACGCATGCGACCTCTCTGTGAGGTTTTTAGTTAGTTTTATTGGATATATACATATGCAATAAAACTATAAAACATATATTATACCACGGCACATATGTGTATTGGTATGTATTGCATGGTTTGTAATGTGTTGAAGCTGTCCGATTTGGTCCTATTGCCGCTTAAAATACAGCCTTATTTATCTGTACTTTCAAAAGATCATTCCGAAAATTTCCAAAAATCTCTAAAACAAAAGCGAACTCATAGCTATGAATGAAATAGAGGCATTTAGAAGGAAACTTGTACGAAATAATGCGTCATCAAAATGTGAGTTACACACATTTATACAAATATACTTTCAAATCTTCATATGTTTAGTTACCTCAGTTATATCACATGTCCTTTTGTATACTATTTCTTGAAGCATGGATGCTTACTTATTATTTTCATCAAACTTTACAGAATTTAGTACTAACCTATGAATTTAAAACTGTTTATTTACTTTTGAACAGTATGCTAATCCGTAACGAAACTGTCCTAGAAAAGTAATTCATTTATGTCCTTGGGCTGTCTGGGATTCCTATCCATATTAACCTAACCTCTTGAATATTCAAGCACACTGCCTACATACAAAAGCCTCACACCACAATTTAGTTTAATTTGCAAGTGACGATGTTTCTATCGATTAGCAGGCCACTACCAGGGTCATCGACGCTGTGGTTGGCCTGACAGCAAACATCTATACCCCCCAGTCCGTTCTCGGTCGAAGCCGTACGCCGTAGGCGTAATGGCATTTCTCTTTTCTGCTCACTAAATTTGTCGTAAGTGTCATTCGCACTTTAGAAGAACATGCGATACGACTCTCCTTAGGAGAAGCTCCGCTTTTACAGCGATTGCCTCACTCTGTCAAGCTACTTTCTTTGCCAGTTTCTCGACGGTTGTACTCTCCCGTTCTCCCAATGCTGGTAAGCGATTGGGACCCAAGGAATAAGTCTGGAATTGTGTATCGCAATTGACGCTGCGGGTCACTGCAAATAGGCGCTTGCTTGCTACAAATTTAATTTCTGTTTCTGCGTTATTTCCCTACGGGGCGCCTCGGCGTCTTACCATTTCCATAAAACAGCCTTGAGCGAAACTCAAGATTGGGCAAAGTTCCTATCTCTATTTGAACAGCACTAGTCGTCGGTAAGTAGTTGTGTTACCGCTGTTTGGGTGTCAGTGTAGTAAAAATTGTCGAAGAAGAAGGTGGAAGCGACCGGAACTCCTCTGGTAGATAGGCCAATAAACTCAATGCTCTATCAGAATATAGTACTCCTGTTTTGTTCACTCGATATATAATTCAGTGTAGGGACGGTAAGTAGGTTAACAAATCGGATTTATGCTTCACAAAGTAGCAACACCATGTAAACTGTAAAATGATATGTCTTGGCATTAACATTTATTTGGCGCGCAATCTGTGCACAGCGCGGCCTCAGGAACAGAACCTATGAAGACAAACAATTATGAAGCGAGTAACGGTAAAACGAAGTCTAATATGTTAGTAATTCTCAGTTGAGATTGATTTTAGAAATTACGGTATTCAGAAATCTACAACAGCTGCCATTATAGATGAGTTTTTTTCAAAATGTTTCGGTATTTATTTCTGGAAGAATTTATCATTTAAAGGATATTTACAATTGAAGAATATAGACGAGTTCTTGCAAAAGTCCAGCCGTGGCTAACGGTTTAGATAATACGTAGATTATTTGTAAAAATAATTGTATGCAGTAAAAATAAGTAATAACTAAGCTAAAAAGCAAAGGCAAAGGGAGGGAAATGTATAATCTATCGCACTACTGCCAGGGATAAAGACATGGGAATGATTACAGTGACAAATCAAAAAAAAAATATTTTGAAAATTGTGGACAATCATTCCAAGGAATGCCTAATTGGACGAGTACAACAAAAGATTTTCTAGAAAAAAAAAACTGTCGTTTGAACTAAGTTCGAAGAGAAAGCCCACTAAACAAGCATGATCGGTGCCATTGTCCGATAGTCCTTTCCCCCAGTTAATATGCGATTGTCATACTATACTTAGATCCTTCAGGAAAATGGATCAACTGATATTAGCACTACTACAAATTACGAATTTTAGAAAATATCGACAAGTCCTTAGGCAAAATGTAAAAATTATGAATATATATCGTCAGATATCATCTCTTCAGATAGGGTGGTTCCCTAGAGCATCCTTTCATCCGCTTTCAGAGTTAATTAAGATGAATTTTTAAATCCGTCGAAAGTTGATCTTCTCACCGGTCTTACCTGACCGTATACGTATTATTATTACGTACTTTATATATATATATAAAGTACGTAATAATAATACGTATAATAAAAAATACGTAAAGAAGAATATATATATATATATATATAT
>NW_019214326.1:197913-222542 GCF_002532875.2 Varroa jacobsoni
ATTCTTCGTTACGTATTTTTTTCGTATATCACACCGTTAAAGATACTCTCTCGCAACCTTAAATATATGTCTGTTTATGTCTGTTGTCACTTCAAACGTAATGGCTGAGGATATGTTGCTACAAACGGACGATCATATATATTAGCCGGCACTTGATTTAGAATCATAAAGAATCACATAAAATTCACACATTCGGTAAAATTGACCTTACGAGTTACAATTCACTCCACCAAAAAATTTAAGGCGACTCCAAGCTCTGTTTTATCTAGGACAAGTCCGAATCTTTTGATAAGTGACGAAGAGATCAGACTAAGTTTGGTCAGTGAGTTTTGCGCATGGCCACCGGCGCATAGGTGGAACCCACATCCAAAGTACACATTGTACTGTTCGATGATGTTGAAAGGAAGTACTCAACACTGGAAGAGTACCTCAAAACCCTGGCCAAAGAAAAATGCTCTGTAAAGCTTTCACGTGAGTACTTAATACATAACCTGCAATCAGAGTTTAACAATAGTTTACAAAAAATGTAGCTTTGCCGTACTCTCTTAAAAAAATAGTTGAGCACGCTTTCTGTCTTATCAGAAACAGAAATTAAATTGTACGGCTGTCTATTTTTAATCATAATCTGACGAAGGTAACATTTTCTTTTGTAAATACAATCGCCAGCAAAATTGTTTTAAAACACCATTCAAAACTCACTTTAGCAACTTCTATTAGGAATAATACCTGCTAGTTTCTAGTTTGTTGTCGTGTAACAATAGAATTCCTAGTACAACGAAATCCTCGGATATACCCCTGTATCGTGACCCAAATAAAAATGGTAAAAGCAAACCGTTCAGAAAATATACTCGTTACATGATTTGACACACAAGTTGGACATGGAGCCTAAATTGTGCCAATATAGGATTATTGTTTTTCAGTTTGGCATGACCTTGACAGTCCAATAAATAATTTATTCGACAGTGCTGTATGACTCTTAGCAATCGTCGCTGTTAAAAAAATAATTGTAATTGAAACAACAACGTTATAATAAAGCACAGTCACAGATTAGCCTAACATTTCCATAAAATGCTTATGCTTCAACTTCTCTCTATAAAAAAAATCTCCTTGCATGCACGACCAACAATGTCAAAAAAGACAACAAATAAATTAACTTGGGTTTGTATTCTTTGTTGTTTATTATATAATATCACTAAACAACAGATAATGTGGATTTTCTGCAAGAGATATTGAAAGATAGATTCACTAGTTATCATCTGGTCTCGATTAAATTCGTTCCTCAATAAAGCTTGCTTATTCGATTAATGACGCCCCGGTTTCCCAAAGCAGGATTTCCCTACAAAACGTCACGCGGCATAAGTCATTCTAATCTATTGATTTCAGAAGGATCCTAGGTGGTGCTCGAGACTAAATGCCAGTGTAAGGGCCATAAATTTTCAATAACACAACACGCATTGAGAATCGGAACGCAAGAGAGTGCATTACAGCGCTTGCGCTGTGGCAAAACCGGCTATTACGTATTGAAATGTCATGACACGGAGCAATGTATCATCGGTTTTTCCTAGATAAAGACTCTTCATGACAGTTAAATACATTTTTGACGCTGAATTCAGCAACCCAGGTTTTTGTTTTCCGATTTCATTAGTTTCAGATATTCTTTAACTTTCTATCATTGACAATGTACGCAGCGCCGAGCGGTTTTTCGGGTAGCTCTCTATTTGATTGCGCCACAATTAAAGTTTAGGCTCATGGTTCTCATTATCATATAACCATCTAAAAATTGTTATTGACTAAGATGTTTGTCCTAGCGGTACAAATAATCGGCCTGGATGTTCGCCTGAATCTCGGGCTCCCACTTATCGCCGTTGCTAAGGAGTTTCTCTTTGTTGTACAGGAGCTCTTCATGCGTCTCAGTTGAGTATTCGAAATTGGGCCCTTCAACAATAGCGTCAACTGGGCATGCCTCTTGACAGAAACCGCAATAAATGCACTTGGTCATATCGATGTCGTACCTGAACGCGTAGACATACAAACACACAAATATAGAGACAATGCTCTTGTTAGTTCGGCGTTCAGATTAGAGTATCTACTACGAAGTAAGGTGAATATATATAAAAGCATAGAAAAACGAATCGTGGCGCATGCTTAGATAACGAAAGACGGCTCATTATTTGTAGAATGGAGTGATTCTAAGGTAGACTTTTTCAGAGTCATTTTCATTGCCTCTACAGTGGTATGTGGGAACGGCTGCCTTCTTGTTAATTGTGATTAGAAATTAGTGTGATTTTAGGTATTCCCACTTCCTTCCGTTTAAATTATGGACTCAAGACAAAAAGGCTGCTAAGATGGCTGACTAACTTCGAGAGGGGTTGAATTACAGGCCTTACACTACAAGACAGTACCCACCTCGTTGTGCGTCGACTTCCATCAGCACGCTCTTCCGCCTCAATAGTGATTGCTTGTGCTGGACAGATGGCTTCACACAGCTTGCAAGCGATACAACGCTCCTCGCCGCTTGGGTAGCGTCGAAGTGCATGTTCACCACGAAAACGCGGCGACAACGGACCCTTTTCAAACGGGTAATTGATAGTTGCGGGCTCTTTGAAGATACTGCCAATGGTGACACCCAAGCCTGCAGAGTACCAAATGTATATGATATATCATTGCACCAGGACAAACTTGGCATATTATTAAATATTGATCGAAAAAAATGTATTCAATCTTCTTGAGCATATCTGCCTTTACAGTGCATGCATAGACCAATACTGGTTAAAATTTAAAGAAAGATCCCATATACCTACTTATGTTTGTTGTAAGTTAGATTTTTGTATTTCTAATGTCTAATTGATTCTTTGTATTGCTGAATGGCTGACTAAGTTACAAGCTCGTTCTGCGACCTCCCAACAACGGGACGCTTACCACGTATGATTTCGCTAAAAAAGAACTGAGTGGCGGCACGATCTGTGATTGCGTTCCACGACATGTCTTCTTGAACATGCTCATTGTTAACGTTCTTAAATTCACCTTTTCCTGTTAGTGGTGATGAACGCTTAAAACCTCGCGTGCCCGCAGAAAACCCGCCTGAAACACCAAACATGAACGGAACAATTAACAAAGTAAATCGCAGTCACGATTTGTACTAGTATACTCGACTCACGGCTTGTTTTTTACTCTCATGTCAAGTAAAAATCAAAATATTTTACTATACAACTTCTAAGACTGCTAATTAATACTTGATTTTTAACCTTGCGATGCATTTTTACTTTTATTAATAATTTATTACAGATACGTAACCACGACAGCAAATTTTCAGCAGTTTTCTGCATTATAGAACACAGACATAAGTGCTAATTGTGCATCTCTGTTATGGACCATTTCACAAATATATCTCAAGAATACTGGATACGATAGTATTCGCCTTCCACTGTCACCAAATTGTCCATAGAGTAGCTAGATGCTTGTTAAATAATTCAATTTTTTTGTGATTTGAGATAGCCGGCAAAATAAATAGAGATCCAATAGAACGGCCTGACAAGTTTCTCCTTTATAAGAAGAATCGCGACAAACAAACTTTCCTATAACGTAACGAGTGAAAACATTTTTTAGGCGCTCTTCTTACAGTGGATTCGAGTTTTCAAAATATGATCGATTTTCTGGACCTTTTTTGGTTGGGCTTAGTATCATTGATGTTCAAGACCCCTTTTCCGTAAAGCAGCAATATCACTTTAATGCTAAATTCGCATGTTTTCGCCTGAATCGAAAACGAACAGCTTTGACTTATTCGATTTTTTTATTGGCCAATTTGATGATAACTACACTAGTTTACAGTTATATGCATACGGTTACCGACATTTTCTATGGACATTTCATTGTTGACCTCCAGGAGTGACATTAAAAAAAAAGAATTTTACCCATACAAAATGAATTTTTTTGTACAATTTTCGTGTGTATAACGAATGCTAGTTTTTGTGAATCAATACATTTCGGAACAAGATGAAATTCAGTACATGAATAGCGTAAATTCGCTCACCATTGGTTCGAAGAACGGTTCGAGTCAGCCCGGACATCTTCATTGTTATTGTCAAACCTCGATTATTAGCGCATGTCTGGGACGCGCACAGTCCGTATTTTTCTTCTATTAAAGTTATAAGTAGCTATTCGAGGCGCTAAAGCACGCCTAATTTTTATCTTAAGATTGGTACCTTCCTAGCAATAATTTCGTGAGCTACACTTATATCAGAACGTGCCACAATAATCAAAAAAGTTAATTTTTTATAATGTTGATAGAATGCTAGATACGTCACTGGCCCCACGTGTGGTTGTTATGGAGCGTTCAGGGGTTCGGGTGTTGGACAGGCGAACGCCGAAGATCTCGTAAAAAAAAACGTGATTTTATTTCAGCTGACCATTTAGTTAAATTACAGCCTAGTAAAGTGTTCCCGTTCGTGTAAGGTGTGTCTTGTGGACAGCCGCTGTGCGGCGCCACTTCGTAGAACAACAGAAGTTCCAAGTGCTTTTCGTGAAAAAAACTCAACCTACGAATAAGATTCTGACGTCGCTGAGTACTTTTCCGTTTATTAACAATCACGATTAGACATTTTTGTTATTTATTTAACATCATTTTTGTTATTTAATTAACATCAGTGAGACAATATGGGTCGCAAAGCAAATTATGATGAAAAGCCGAAACGCGGCAAGGGTCGAAAATCACGAGTGCAGCCACCCCCGCCGTTGCTAAAACAACTAAAAGCAAGTAAGTCTATAATTAGTCAATTTCTAATTACTCTTGCACAGCCCATGCTGAGTTAAGACAGATTTAGGGCTTACAATTCATTATGAGCTGTCCTAGCTAAGTTACATACGAGTAAATATCTGCTCATTAAATACACTATTGATATTCAAATATTTACTGTTGTTTCATTGTCCAACATACGGGGTTAAGCACTTGCCTTGGACATTTGAGGTGCAAATGACAGCCTAATATAACATTCTATTTGTTACTGCTATTGTTGTTATTGGTTATCCGTTAGCCTATCTGTTACTTATTACATATAGTTTTTAACCGTTTGAAAGTACATATCACTCATCTATGTTAGGCAAAGCACTAGGTTGACTAGTCGAAAATCATTCTGCTTTCGTCACCATACGGTAAAATCAATCCATTGAAGAGTTCTATCATACTTCACGACAAGGGAAGAGAGTGCATTCGAATTCGATTATTAAAGAGATACAAGTAACAGGTTAGTAGCTCCCGCGCACCAAACAACCGTCTTATATTCAGTTACATGTGGAAGTTTTGCGCTACTCATCTCATGCTTGCTCTAGCCTATTTTTCAACCACGTTGTGTGTTTTAAAGCACTGTAAAAACATCAAAACCAATTAATATCATCAACGTATTAAAACTAGGCACGCTATAATAAGCATGAGGACAGTCTAAAGAGATATATTGCAACGGTCATTTCGATTTGGTCATAGGATCATAAATAGGATGAACACAATAGCTTTTTGTTTATTTCGAAGTAATGTTTACAACCGGCACAAGACAAGGTTATGCACCCATGATAGCATGGAAAACCAACAACTTATAGATACTAATCCGACGGCCTTTTCCATTATGCAAAATGGGACTTCCTTTAGTTTTCATCAAATTAAGATACTTATTATCGGCGTTGGTATCTACTGTATTTTAAACGTGTTTTCGCTGCGATACAATTTTACAGAAAATGAACACAAAAAGCTATCACGGAACCAACTAAAACGGCTGAAGAAACGCCATCTCAAGGGACGATTAAGCAACGATGGAGCCAAAAAAAATACAAAGAAACCTGCCTCTCGGCTTGATAATTCCGAAGCCGAACCCGAAGCTTTTGAAGGTTTGTATAGGATTGAGCATCCTTTCTTTAGGCTAATATGTTTGGCTGCAGAAAACAATTTACTGTGAATTCCAAAGGAGTTACGTTCAAGCATTTTTTTCATCCAATACATTTCGCATAGACGTTTTTTTTAATTGTTAATGTTGTATATACTTCTACTTCGTGTCAGTGTCCTGTTTTGAATTAAAAAGTATGGAATTAGAAAATGTATCGGCTTCCTTTCGGTTCAAGGCAGAATATTAATTACGGTGTGTTTCTCAAAATATACCGTGTATAAACGCGATATATCACCAAAAGTTATATACAGTTTTAGTGATTATAACTTTAGTTTTTGTTTACATATAATTAATACTAAATATTGCAAAAGAATCTACGTCAAATGACTAATATTTCTTCTTATTGTAAATGTTCAAAATGAATGCAGCTCTGGTCGATACGCTACTGCAAACTTCAACAAATCATTAATTTGCTGTTATGGCGCATTCCCGCTCAATTGCGTCTTTTGAATCTGTTACTGTAATTGGTTTTCTGGCACAGATGCTATCTTTAAAGTATCTCTACGAGAAAGCATACATTGGCATAGGCTCTGGCGTATGGAAGGTAATTTTCGAATCCCCTTGTGAATTTCATTTGATTTTTATCAAAGTATGCTCTTACATCATGGTGATAGTATACAAATGCCTCGTTCTGTTAAAGATAAACAATCAAAATTTTCCCGAACGCGTGGTCAAAGAGATTCTCGCAGTACATTCAAATAATTGGTACCAGTGACCGCAATGTTAAAAAAGATACGTAGGTTCTGTACCTTTAATGCCGCATCGCATTGCAACTCCCCGCAAATTTAAATGGTGTCCCTACGTAACATGTGTATTCACAGTCGGCCAGTAAGCGCAATTGAATCGACTTATTACACCATTTATTTGAATGCAGCTTCCTTGCTCCAAATATATGTCTCTAAAAGCTGCATTCCGTTTATATTTTTCTAAAATAGTTTTCTTCGGTCTGCATTAACAGCATGTACCACTGTTAAAATACAAATTTTCTGTTTAGAGTGTGTTATGCGATGGACATTTGATTTGTCGACACCACGCTTAGAACTTTATTATGCTACGGATTTTTGGGGTGTTCGGCTGTAACTTTACTGTTTGCTTCTTTGGCCGGTGGATCTCGTTAATGTTTCAATATTGTACTCCCAATAGCCTTTTAAAATAAATTTGTTTATTCAAAAGTTAATCTTAATCCACTATTTTTTCCAATTGATTACACCCTGAAAAGAAAAAGTAATCAGAATCTTATGACCCGTCATACACATATGTTAAGACGTCCGGTACCTATAGATGTATATAATTAAACAGAAAAACTTATTACGTTTAATAATAATTATTATCACTATCATTTATGCATGTAATCGTCCATATGTTTTCAGAATTCTCGGACAAGGAGGAGCAACAGCTAGCTAACATGGACGAGTCTATGGAAAACGACGACAAGACAAAGGCCCAGGAATACACAGATGATAACAAAAACTGGCTTAAACCCAAAACTAGGTCAGGGTCTAAAGGTGGAAAAGCATTGTTTGATGAGAGTGATGATGACAACGAGGGTGTCATGGATGACGACTTCACAACGGCCACTTCTGGAGAAAAAAAAAAACATGATGGGGTAGGTTTATCTAAATCCCAGTTAATAAAAAATGAATATATGTCAACACGAACTGCTAACATTGCCGAATTACAAGAGAACTAGCAACAATTTAATTCATGATAATTATATGTTACATCCTTATATAAAGTGGTCATTCGTTTTTCTGCCCATCATCTAGTTTTTGTTCTCTGCGTATGGATGAGACCGTGTTTTCATTGCAAATTGTTCTTTATATGTTTTTTTAGCGTCATTACGGGACATAAAATAATGTTTAGATTCGAATGTACCTTTATTAATTCAGAGGTGAGCGCTCATTGTGACGCTGAACAAGGGAAATGATATAATAGTTATTGTTATTAGAAACCGCTTAACAAGTCATCAATACGTTTGCCTCACGTGTCATTTAGGTGGAAGGCGAGGTAGAAGATTTTTCGGATGCAGAAGAAATGCACGTTGAGCGTAAGGCAAAAGAACTTCTGAAAAAACAGCAGGAAGATGCCAAACTCGAAAAGGATGAACTGGAGGTATTATTACCTTACATTTATAATTTACTTTCTATTAGAACCTTTCTATTAGATTTAAGCGTTATAAAAGAAGTAGGCTAATATCGTAGCACATTAGATATAATAATGAATCAAAATAAGAATGCAGTAGCACAGGAATCAAAGGTCATTAACGAAGAGTGATAACCTTAATTATACAATATATAACTTGAACATAAAAAATGTCACGATCTGCACACGCCGATACCTTTTCAAAGGGCTCCAGGTCCTTTAAAGATAATCATATATGAGGGTACTGAAATTTAAAATTTAACTTGTATTTGAATTTGAACATCTAAAGCAGTTAAGTGCTGCGCCTACTGACTGTGATCGACGGTGTGCATTGTAGCGATTAGCCGTAACAAATGTCCGTTATCCATCTTATTAAAACACCAAGTTCATAACCTGCTTCCGTTCTTAAAAGGATACTAAACGGATGGGTGGTAGATTTTCGGATGATTTTCGCCTGCCGACAGCCGAAGAAGTGGCTCGCGAACAGGAAGAGCCTCAGGACATGGCGACTATCCAGCAACGAATCAAAGACATTTTATATGTTCTCGCTGACCTTGCATACCGCGGTGAGACTGGTCGCCCCCGTCGTGATTATCTTGAACAGCTGTCAAGAGATTTCTGTACCTACTATTCTTATAATGACTTTCTTATGGAGAGATTGATGCAACTGTTTATGCCCGGTGAGCTTGCCGAGTTCCTTGAGGCAAATCAGGTTCAACGGCCGATCACTATCAGGACGAATACATTAAAAACTCGTCGGCGTGAACTTGCCCAGGCGTTGCTCAATCGAGGAGTCAATCTGGATCCGCTTGGCGAATGGTCTAAGGAAGGACTAGTCATTTATAACTCCCAGGTAGGTTTGGTACCGAAGGCGTCTGGCATGCATTGCCCAACTAGGCCTGATATTCAGTAGTGTCTTACATGGAGAATCTACTCAAGTTCTTATAGATTTCGAGCTTTCATCATGGCTAGGATAGCTTAGATAAGAAAAAAATCACACGATAATATGCGCTGCTATATTGCCAGTCGCGTGTATTTCGTAGCCTGTAAACGATCAACTTTTGTTACTTTGATGTAGACGGCAAACATATTCTTGCCTGTCCATCATTTGTCTGTTTGGAACACACAGTGTAACCACGTTGCAAGTAAATGCTATATATTTGCTCGCCTGCGTATCGGTTTTTTTCTCAGGTACCGGTTGGTGCGACTCCTGAATATCTTGCTGGTCACTACATGCTTCAGGGTGCTGCGTCAATGTTGCCAGTACTGGCATTGGCGCCTCGGGAAAGTGAAAAAGTGCTCGACCTTTGTGCTGCTCCTGGAGGAAAATCGGCCCACATTGGGGCCCTAATGAAAAACACTGGCGTTTTATTTGTTAACGATGTGCAGCCGGACCGTTGCAAGGTACTGGCTTTTTCTTAGGCTAAGTAGTTAGTCTTTGGCAGGGCGGTAACATTTTGTTTTGCTATCCATTTTATGTGCATCTATACGTAAAATATGCTTGTATCTCTTGGCAACTGGCGATCGAGAAGTGAAATAACTAATTGTTGCGACAATGACCTTTTATTTTGTATCAAAGGATACCATTATTTCAAATCCCTAAACATGAAAATCGATGATAAGGTGACTCCTTATGCAGCCGCAGTAAGAATGCATTTTTTGGATGTAAATGATAATATAGGGTGGAAAAGATATGACATGTTACATTGAACGAATGGTCAGTGTGCCGTGTACTATGACAAATATCTCCATTTTGATAAATTAGAGTGTTAATATTTAACAAGTGTTTGTTGAACTTTAATATATAGGCGATCATAGCGAACTTGCATCGTCTTGGAGTTACAAACGCTGTGGTAAGCGCGGTAGATGGGCGGAAATTTAGCAAGGTAAAAAGTAGTTACAAAAATATTAAATGCTGATGAATGAAAAAGATCCGATACATTTCCTTATTTTTAATTTATGTATATCATTATTGGCGAACTATCAACCTATTAGGAATCTGGCTTCTGGTATGTTTCGCCAAAGCCTATCATCCTCTGCAGATAATAGTAGTGCCTGTTTGTTGTTTGATGACACTAGATAATGACCGGGTTTGATCGTGTTCTGGTGGATGCCCCCTGTTCGGGTTCTGGTGTTATGTCAAAGGATGAAAGGGTAAAAACGTCGAAGGACGCTAAAGACATTCTTCGCTGCGCGCATTTGCAGCGAGAATTGCTGCTTACGGCAATAGACTGCGTGGATGCATTTTCTCCAAGTGGTGGATACATCGTCTACTCTACTTGTTCAGTTCTAGTGGGTATTCTAATTCTGTATGTAAATCGTGAACCATCATATAGGACCGAATTCTAGTTTGCGTTACCAAGTTGACGAAAAGAGATTTGGCAATGGATGTCTGACCACCATATGGATTTTTTTCTAGGGTGAAATTTGGGGTGTACTGAGATTATCACTCATTATCAAACAGGATTTTGTTTTCGTAAAACTAAGTGGTCCACTAAAGATTTGGAAAATTTAATGTCCTTTTGATGCGTTTTCTACACCACCAACTAGTTAAGGTGTGTATGCTTAGAGTTCACTTAGTTCTCAACCAATACTCTTCCATCATTTTTTTCTAGCCTGAAGAAAACGAGTGTGTCGTGGATTATGCTGTCAAGCACCGCCATGTCGAAATTGTTGATACTGGTTTGAAATTTGGCCGCGAAGGCCTCCCGCGCTATCGAGAGCATCGGTTTGGACCACAGATGAACCTCGCTAAGCGTTTCTACCCCCATACGCACAATATGGAAGGATTCTTTATCGTTAAGCTGAGAAAAGTTTCAAACGGCCCTAAACTCCCTAAAAAAATAGCTACTAGCCCAGGTAAGTTATACAGGTGTATACTCTGCGTTTTTGTTGCTTTCTATAAAAACAATTTTCTTTATATGGTACAAATATACACTTACACTAGGACAAATTTGGCGCGATTTTTAAATCGTTCTGTTACGAGTTGAAGTCGCATTTCCTACTTCATGCGCATATAAAACTAAGCAATGTAAAAATAATATTTTTTTATAAACCAACATGGTTTAATACTGTTGTTCTAATTTTAAATTTTGAGCTCTAATTTTTTTAAGCTCAGTGTTTGTTTAGAGTGCAAAAACTTTATAGATAAACGTTTAAAAATTTAAAAGGTCAGACGAAGTGGGATGCAATTTGCTAATTCACAGGTGTTTGATGCTTTTTAGAACTTACCCAACAAGCTAACAAAGCTCATTCGCGTTCGGAGAACAGAATTCTGAAAAAAAGCACTAAGAAAGCCCAACAAACCGGAGCTGAAGGTAATACTAAACCCAGGATTTTGCTCAGAAAGAAACAAAAGCTACTTGAGAATAGAAAAAAACAAAAAAGCCGACGGTCTTCTGTTGTAAACGGTAAGTCTCATAAACATCTATAACTTAGCTCAAAGAATCTAGCAAAATGTGTCTGGCCTACTATTTGTGGTAAATAATGAAATAGAGTTCAACGTAATACGGCTTCAGTAATAAAGATACTGCTAAGCTTTTGCGGCAAAAAAATTAGTGCTGTGCTTTTCAAGACCTATAATATGATATTTAAACACGTAGCACTAGTCCGTATATTCTTTTTAATATGAAATCTTTAAAATATTTTAATAAAGGTATGCTTCGTGGTAGAAACAATAGTTCAACATTTTTTTATTAATTGCTTTATAAAGTAGTACTTTGTTTCTCTAATACCAACATGCTATATTTCAATTATAGGCAAGTTGATGCAACCACAAAAAGCCCAAAAAGTTAATGACTCTAAAGGATCCGTGCCAACTTTCAAGGAGGATGAAAATGTGAAGTCAAAAGTGTCCAAGAAAGCATTGTTGAAAAAGAATGTTAATGGAGCCAAGAAAAAGTTATTACAGCCGTTAGCGGGTGTAAAAAAATTTGTGAAGCGGTCTGGAGAAGCGCTGGCGTAGTTAGAAGGTAGTCGCATATTAGACGTTGTGGAAACACATTGATTGAATAGGAACTAGCTTCGAATAAGACGTTACATGCTCTAGGGTCTCGAATATGGTGAAAAAAGGGTTACGGGCTTCTAAACGTGCTATTTAGAAGGAAGCTCCACGCGTTCGTTCACGTGTTGCTTTGTATACTGAACTCCTTAGCAAAAAAAAAAATATATATATATATAACGAAAACGAAATACAATATCGATAGTATAAAACTTAATGATTAACATAATGATAATGTTGTATAAAGTAAATTGCAAAGCGTGTTGCATTTTTTATAATTAGCAAAGATGGCACTCGAAACGTAAAATAAAATAACGCTGACACGGAAGTTAATTCTGCATACTAAAGATGCATACCTCTGTGCGGCTGCGCTGAAAAGAAATTAATAAAGTTGTTTTTAATTTCATCGTGATCTTGCTATCAAAATTGCGCTTAATGTACGATAGCGAGGGGTATCATTTTGGGCAAAGCAGACTAATTTAGCTGCAGTCTGGCAATGGCGCACCTCACATTAAATTATGATATCGATGATAAAAGGAGACATTTATTAGTAAATAATATATAGAACCCGTTGTTTTTATTTCCTATGCTCGAAAAGAGTGTACATCGATAGTTATAATAATATAACTGAAATTAATGTGCACATATAACGCCCTCATTTCCCGATACAAGTCCTGCAGTACACGTCCACTTTGAAATATATCCCCGGCCTGTTACATAGTTTTGTAGGGATTGCAGAACCGGCACAGGTCCTTATACAACCGTTTCCTCTTTCGGATATCACCCAAAAGCCAGCTCGAGTGCGTTATCTTTAGAGGAAATAGTCCGGTTGGGGCTTTTTTGTTGGGATGCCCCGGCTTTCTTGAGGGGCTGCCTCAAATATCGTGAAGTCTCGTTGAAGGTACTCGTCTAATTCCAGGATCGCTGCTACGTTTCCGCATCTACAATACATACGGTTAAATGAAGCGCACATCGATCACAAGTTAATATTAATTATATCTAATACAAAATTGTTAGTGTGAAACTTATCTGGAGATATCTTAGATGTTCTAATAGTGAAATCTAACAATACGAATTTGTATGCACAGATCATTCATCTGCGTAATTATAATTTTACAAAGTAGCAATAATTACAACGGTTAAGTATAATGAAGCATGTTATGCAAGTTTTTAATTAAATTTGTCAGAGTGTTGTTGTAAAGCTTTTTTCTAAAGGACAATGTCTTACCGGTAACAGTAATTAGGCGCGGACCAGACAGTAAGAACGAGTTCATTAAAGTGCCACTTGTAACCCTCCATAACCAGTTGATGAGCCCTAAAGTGGAAATAGGGTTTCATTACTGTTTACTAATTATTATATAAAAAATGTCCCAAAAATGTTCAACCATCAATGTCATTAATTTCTGATTGTTCTTTTTCATTATTACTATTTTGTATTATTATTATTTATTCTTATTATTACTATTTTGAATTAATATAGAGTAGATATATATTAACTTTCGAAAAGAAGAAGTATTTTGAAATACTATTCCTATGATAATGTAACAAAAGTAAAAATATAATATTGCGAGTAGCTTCAGGCGGACCGACCTAAGCGGCTTACAATTAACCCGAAACGAAAAGTTTGAGATGTTCAGAATATTAATAGGCATTGGTCTAAATAACCAAGATTATCAACACGATTCACCAACGAGAAAAGAGGATTGTAAAATTATAGCGAAACTTTCTAGAAAGTATCCGTCGCATCTTGAAACGATGAAACCGGGAAGATTATGTTCCAACAATGAACTATGGGTGAAGATTCTTGGCGCAGTTTATGGGAAAGATTGTTTGGAGCGATGAAGCTACATTAAATTAGATGGCACAACAATCGACGTAACTGGGCACTGTATTATACTAACTGAACGACTGTAAGTCCACATATTACACACAAACTTATTAGAAGTTATTGTGTGGTGTGGCACTTCAAGCAAAAAGTTAATTGAACTATTATTTCTCGATAATACATTAGCTGGCACCAGTTACTTCAATGTACTGCAACAATCTGTTTTACTACGTATTCAGAAAAATGGTAAAAATGGCGCATTCGTTTCAAATTTTCGCAGCAGGACAAAACGTTTCAACACTATAATCGTCATGTATCAGCATATCTTGGGTCCGGATAAGCTGGACGAAGAAACTTTATAGAATACCCTACCCGTTTTCTGGACTTAATGCCAATAAAGTCTTTCTTAAAATATACCGCAAAGTCTATGCCAGAAAACCAAAAACTTTAGAAGATTTAAAAGCTGCAACTAAACAAGAGTGAGTCACAACATTACCTGGGATGTTTGATAAAATTAGTGAATCAACAGACCGCCGTTGTCAGCAACCTATTGACCATAACAACAATAAACAATAATAATAAACAATACTAATAATAATTTTAATCATCTACGCTAGGAAGAAGGGATATTTTATCAAAATTATTTTGATTATTCAAAAAAAAATTAATTATTTAGAATATGTAAATAAAAGCTAATGCTATATTGAATCATAGTATACATTTTTGGGATAACAAAATTCATCTCAGTCAATTGCATAGTAATTATAGCAACCGTCGTAGTATCGGTATTTGTTTCTAAAAAATGCGAAAGAGCAAAGCATTGTATGCAACAGCCAAGTAAACGTAAAAAAATTCAAAGTTTGCTTCAGAAAATCTAGTGTCAGAAAACATTTGATGACGAAAAGCTCGTCTGCAATATTAGAATTTCTAATTTTCGGACGCCGAATTCACGAGGCAATCATAGGACAAATACCGTTATAATAATTGATCACTTCGAGCCACTTACTTTACCTGCAAATCATATCGATGTTATTGGCCGTGTTAAATTGTTGGACAACATCGCTGCCAAAGAGGTACCCAGCGCCACGAGGGCTAACACCCCAACCCTGTGTTTCCTCGGGGTCAGACCACAAAAGATCGCACATGGGACCGTCATGGGGCACCTATCAAACAAGCAAAACGTAAAAAGCAAAGTAATACGCGTTTCGCAATATCTGTAACGGAAATAATTTTTTCGAGCTATATGTCAGTGAAGAAGACCCGTAATTAATAAAGGTGGCCGCGACGTCCTGTAACTGTTGCACACTTTAAACCGTTAAGTATTATTCAGAACAGGTAGTTCCTAGCGCGAAACGAAGTGTGTTTACGCCCGGATTCAAACCTATACTTGACACACGCTTTAGCCACTGAGCTATCATGGGGTTGTTCCTCGGAACATATGAAAATTGACACTCCATGGTTAAACTAGAAAATGTTTCACTCAAAAATATTCAACAAATTTTAAACGTATAACATGATTTAATTTGAATTGAATGTGTATTTTTCAACAATGACCTTTGATCTCATATGACGAAACATAGCCTTCGATGCTGGTGTAGAGAACGAAAGTCAGACTCTTCAAGTGCGTTGTTATGGGACAGCTCTAAATGGGAAAGCTAAAATTGCACACAGTTAATTGCTGTCACCGAAACGGGGTCGTCAGTATCTGAGCCTGTATGGTTACGGTTTAGCTCACAACTAATTGCCTCAAACGCATACCTCTTGTTTACGGTCGATGGTACGAATTTGGTCGAGCCTTTGGATCGATGGCGAAAGACCACCATGCACACAGAAGATCTTCCCGTCAATGATAGCCGATAACGAAAGGTAGTCAAAAATTTCTGTACAATATCGCCACACCGTAACACTGTTATATTTGCGGAGGCACTCATCGTAAAAGCCGTACACCTGTCATCATAAAACGCGATTAAATAAACAGACGTAGGCAAGCTTCCATGTATCCTCTTTCATTATACCATATATTCAGTAGAGTCGAACGAAACAAGAGCGCTGCCGCTATACGCTCCATAATAGGTACCGCATGATGCACCACAAAAAATTCAAACATGTAAACATTTCTGGTGTGAACTGAAAACGAATCGAGCTTAAAAATGATTGAACGTGTAGTTGCTAATAGACCACTAACCTGTGTAATCTGGCGACTTTCATGATTGCCACGAATTAACGTAATTCGGTCAGGATACCGCACTTTCAGTGCTAGCAGCAACAGGAACGTCTCAACGGAGTAAAAACCACGATCTACGAAGTCGCCCATAAATAGATAGTTTGTGTTGGGCACATCACCACCTACCCGAAATAGCTCTTTCAAATCGTAGAATTGGCCGTGAATATCGCCGCACACCTGCATGACGATACGGGGAAGACGCGCACAGGCGAACATCGCTAACAAACTAATAATGTTCATTGTTTTTTACTTTGATAAACGCTTATTGTAATCTATCATCGTTTGAGATTCATGTAACTACTTACTGTGACAGGGGCATCCACCGTCTGCACGTTGCTTTCCTCGATGAGAATTTCGCGCGCCTTGGCGCAAAGTGCTTTCACTTCGGCTTCCCGAATAATTTCACACCGACGTAACTGTTCGATCTGACGGTCCAAATCAGACGTGGAATTTGCCAGGCCATTTCCGTCGGCCATGATGCTACTGGAGTTGCCACTTCTTGCTCGTCAGTAATTTGCCGTTTGTTGTCTCAACAACGCGGTGGACAATAGGCCTCGAAGAGGTCAAGACTCCCCGAATCGAATGAGATCTCTAGTCGCAAATGGACCAATAAATAATTAGAACTAGACGTTTACAGCGAGCTACAGAACGCTGCAACGCATTTCATCTAAGGTGGCGAATGTCTTATAGTTTTAGGTTATAGCGAGCAAATATGATAGAGTGGGTTTGCCACAGATAACAAACGCTTTATCTTCAATATCTGAGGTTATTAATTCGTTGGCCATTCGCACTAATGGTTTAGTGTGATCAAGACGAACTAATTTATACTATAGCTTACGAGGTATTTGATAATCACGTTCCATTTTGCAGTCAATACTGTATCTAAAGAAAGAGTGATACTCTGTCAACGAAGCATAATTATTTGAAACGTGTTCGTCATTATTAGCGCTAGCTTGGCGGTCTTATTTCTTGTCACAGTCAAATGTCGCCGACAAAAAAACAATCTCGTCCAAAATACTCATCTCAAACTATTATATCTGTCCCATATAAGATGATTGTGATTTCTTGATTTCCAAACAGGCACACACTTTAACGGCATTCAAAAACAAATTTTGAGTGTAAAACGTTGATCTTTTACGGAAATATCGATTATATAGAATTAAGCAGCCGAGGCTGGTGCTTGAACATGCTCCACACATGTCACTCTGATCCTCACTAACAAAGTATATTTGACTCAGGTCAGATATTCATGCGCATCGTAAGTAACTGGGTAAGTTGCGAACTTGATTTTCAGCATAATACTTGTACTAATTAGGGCTATTATTACTAATAAATAATTGTTTCGATTTCAACACTAGGACTAAAGTAGGCGGTAGCGCCAGGGGTTGAAAGCCAGAAGGTTTGATTCTCGTCGAGCGCATGCAAACTGACGGGGGCTAGTACTTGCGCGTTTGTTATTATACTATATAGTTACGTTTTTGTGTTCATGCTTGTCATTTATGCTATACATCTCGGTCTAATAATGCGAATACACGACTAACGGCCGTTGAAGTTGTCCGAACTAATTTAGGTGTTTCTGCGGCCACATTTTTCAAGTCATCAGTCTTAACAATACCTCGTATGCAAATATTGAAATATATCGATTTCTACTGCATCGATATGACCACCAGATAGCGAATTATTTTATTGCTTTCCAATGTCATATGCAACAGTGTGCTAATGGGTGGGTAGTCGTTATGAGATGAGAAAATTAACTTTTCTCCCTAATGAACTTTTTGCTCGATTAACCTTCCTATTTACTAATTCCCACTTATATACGATACTGATTTGAACCATTTTTTTGGAATAAATTTACCAACTGAACTAGATAGAGAGATACAGATATATTAGGGAGGAGACTTGCTATCTTCGTCAAGAACTACTAACAAGATTTTTCCATTTGAGTATAAGCTAATAGTTAGTCATCGGCAACGAAGAAACCCGATTCTATAAAGGTTAAATGAATAATAATAATAATAATAATTTTAGATCGTAAATGAAGCATGTCCATAGTGTCGATGTAAATAAAATAAACGTAAGCTTTTAAAAACCTTTTCAAAATGCGAGCCCCATGCCCTATGCGTTGTAGCTATTATATTCATATGTAGATACATTATCATTTTACAGAAAATGTCTGTTCCGCGACCAGGCATGGCTCTCGTTTGGCAGTCTCCTCCACGTGTTTACCTCTGGCTGGCCACTCAATGAAGACCTTTATTAGCACTCTAAAGTCTGCAAGAAGTGCCTTTTCTACTAATACTGCTCATGGCCATATTTGCCGGAAGCGTTACATCAAAATAAGCTTGACCGCACTCATTCCGCAAATTCACACAGTACCTCGTTTGTACGTAATATATAGGTCCCCGTTATATTATATTGCTTCACTGTTCACTGCCAAATGCTGTGACTTGGCGTTTTCAGTCTGACTGTTTATCCCAGTATCTCTCTGTTTCGAGTTTTATGTCCGGTATTGCCACTAGGCATTCCATCTGACGGCAGGTTGGCTTCGAAACGAAACCTATCTATGCCCGACCACAGCGTGTCCTTTGGATCAGCAGGCAAATACGTTACCCACTAAACTATCATGGGGCAGCTTCTGCTACAACTTTCTTAAACTACTCTATCTTGTTTCTCAATTAGACAAAAGAAATCGTGCCAGCTACATCGCAAGCTACCGCGAAAGTATTCGATAATTGTTTCACTGCATAAACAATACGTCCTGTCGACTTTCATACCGACTTTCGTATCGTCTTTAATTCACTCAGGTAATTCCCTCTATGAACTCGGCTTTGTATAACTTCCGTGCCTGTTTTAACCTATTCCCAACTTCCATCTCTTGATGAACTCTTTTACATACTGTTTATGGTAGTGATGCTAACTAAGAGATCCTTGCGCAGATGCAATTAGCTCGAAACACTTCCTTTCATCAAATCACAGCACTACGTCAATCGCTATAACTAGCGTTCACTACTACCAATAAGAAAAAAAGATTTCTTTTTCGTCTTTCTATTCCGTTTCTTTCTACCATTACAAATAATGCTATGCAATAATTACTAGCGAAACGGTTAATCACTAGCCCATTTATTTGCTTGGCCACATCAGGTTGCAAACACGCGAAGTAAGTGTTGGTTGACAGTCTTTTACCACAGAAACAGACAGAGAGCGACTAACTCATAACTGTTGATCCCCTTTCTCCGGGAAACAGAGACAGTGGCACAACGCCACGATCACGAACGGTCAGTCGTAATCGGTAGTTGACGCATCAGCAGCATGACGCCAAGGACGCTCTGGTCACCGCATTACCAACGTGTGTAGTATAATAGCTAACTGTTGCGATTATATATATATCGACTTAATGGAACGAGCACGAACCGGCCAACAACAAGCTTTCTGTAGCACTGCACTTTTACAATAGCTTCTTTACTTTACGATCACTTGGATTGTTGATGACAGTAACAAATACCTGCTTACAGATCGCCACTCTGAGCGCCAGCACATCGGCGCCCTATCCGTTCTTTTTTGTGTTTCCTCTATCTCGTGCCAGCGTCACCATTTTACGGAGGAACCGAGTAACAACCGGCGACAGGTCGCCGGGTCCACTTCACGAGCGGTGATGGCTTGCGGTGCTGTCTCTGCCACGACAACCTTCGAATGTTACTCAAATCACCCACTGCATGCTATCATCCACCTAAAGCCTTTTATAAACCGGCTTTTCTACTATACGATTTTAAGGGATAAGCTGATAGCACCAATAGTGCTTGCCTTTCGTCGCTGTGATTGTCCCTATTGCTCGTCACAGTGCCGTCAACCAATTGCCTGCTGACTTGGTGCAAACAACAATAGCGGCGGTAGCAATCGAACGGCAGAATGGGCTGGTGTTCAACTGGACAGGAGACGGTAGGAGATGTACAGCGTTTGTCGTTGACAGGGGTGAGCAACCCAGTTGGTTGTTCAACGTAGTCACCAAAGTGGCGGCGGTATAGCAACAATAGATAAATGAGTCAGCGTACTGGAAAAGTGGCGGCTTCAAACCGGCCTGCGGTGGCGGTTCTGGGTCGCAATCGCTATTGCAGTTGCTAGTAGCCAATGGTCATTTTATTTGAGTGGTGACGGCCGCCCCGCTATCAATGCGTTGCCGGCGGGGGCAGCGGCAGCGGCAACGACGGCAACGGCGTTAGCCGATGTTCGGCGCATTCTTCATGATGACGGCGACAGCTAACGATTCTCATAGGTGACGACAGTGTGAAGCGGCTGGCCTTTTCCTTTTCTTTCGTAAGTACAGATCAACGAGTAAGAGAGAAAGGGGACTTTATCCGCCGCCGGCGGGGAATCGATACGCCCCTATGCCGCCGGAATCGTCTGTCTGTTGTATTGTGAATGTATCATGATCATGCTGACGATATTCTGGCTGTTTTCCGCTAGGAGCGATTGCAGACAGACTAAGAACAGACTAGGAGGGGAAGCCATGGTAAGTCAGCGACAAACTACTGGGGTATGTATTTGACTGCGTTTTTGTGAAGCATCAGGGAAGTCTGTCACCGTCACTGGCGGAACAAGGCGAATTTGTGACGCGAGCGGAACTTCGAAACGGTTCAAAGCGACTTTAAGCTAGCGCGGTAAATAGTGGCTTTAATAATGGGGGTATTACCTAGCAGCTGTGTCTTACTGAATGAGCTGGGTCTGAAGACGATTTGTTAGTAAAAGAGATTCGCAGGCTTCGATTACCCGAAGCGTAGAAGGGCGGAATGATTAAGCAATAGACATAACGCGACGATGTCTCTAATAATATTTCTCAAAGCTTGTATTAGATGCGATTTTTGATATTGCTCAAATAGCTCTGTTTATAAAATAGGGTCCTCTATTTGTTTATCTCTACTGTTTAACTGAGTTTCACCATTTATTTTGCCAAAACTTCATACAAACAACACGTGATGAAGTATAGCTACTATGTCGTTATCTCGGCCTACTATCGGCCAAATGATGAATAAACCCTCACTGAAGATAGACCTGCAACAATTTTAAAAATTCCCTGTCTTCTTTCGAGGCTAACCACTGTCTAATATTTCTCGTTTTCCCCCTCTCATTCAATTGACTACTCAAAAATTTAACGGTTATTTTAATGTAATGATGAGTACGATGCGAATGATCGAAGCTTCATCACGAAGGGCAGCAGGCAGTCGCGCTTCTAGGTATTTGGCGATTCCGTCGTCCGCTCCGGATCGGACATCAGCCAATCAGCGGGTTCAACGCGCTGGGCATCAAAATAATCACCCACAGCCCCGCGACCCGTCTCCTACAACCCCTCAATATTCTCACATATGTGTCCCTGGAAACAATGTCACGTTCATTTTCTTTCGTCTGCCTTCTGCTCGGCAAGAGGCTGAGTGGCCACTCTGTCTTGTTGTTAGCAGCGATGTCACCGCTGCCCGCTGCAACCTCAACGTGTAGGAATACACCGCTGCAATCACGAGAGTGTCTGGGAGGAGGAAGGGCGTCGCTCCGCAGGACCGCAGCCGCCTGCCACAGCAGCATTGTCTGTCGTGGTAGCAGCGCTCGCTGTCGAAGTCATAGACAGCATCGTCGCCGCCGCTGCTCCGGTCCTATCCGCCCGATCGCACGGTGCTGTATAATCCTAGACCCGCCGTTGTAACCCTATCGCCGCCTCTTGAAGGCACTGTATGAGCAGCGCCGCTGCTGCGGCACTGCCATCAAAGGCTCTCGCGCTGATAGCCGTCGAGCGCTGTTATTTCCTTCGTCGTTGTTGTCGAAGAATGTTAAAGTCGAAAAGGCTACCGTCGCCCCTCCTTCTGCTAGACGAGCTCTTCCTTACGTGTGATGTTGTCGCGCTGGCGTTCTGCTTGCGCTGCAACCACCGCCAGTGAGGGGTTCGATGTCTGGTCGGACGGGACAGCGCCCAGGTGACGGCGCTGGACGTTCATCACTTTGAAAACGAACGTTGATTTCGTTTGTTGTGCTATGGGTCCGATGGGTGAGGAGGCGGCGGAAGCGGCAAGAGGCCAAAAGGCCGTAAAGTGGTAGGTGGTGTGCGTGGTTGTCTGTTTGTACTGGTGTGCGTAAGTGACTCTATGCAATTATTGGCCGTGGCTAGATGGCAAATTAGGCTATCTACCGAGAAAAAGCAACTGTGCTTTATTTGATATATAACGCAGGTAATGATGTGCTAGCGTGTTCGAATGGCTATGTAAGTGCACGGGTGCATTGTGATTGTAGTGCGCAGTTACGCTCCTGCCTAGCATAAGCTCCACCGGTGTGCGGGACAAACGAAAAAGCAAGAGAAGGTTTGCTGTACGAACGAAAGCGAAGCGGTAAGATTGATCGAGTCCCATCGTTGCCATGTTGAAATTCGAGCTAATCCGCTATTGGTAATGCAGCAGCGAAACTATGCGAGTGCCAGTCGATCAGTGAGTCAGTCGTTAGTACTGTTGGCTGATGTACGTAGCTGTGGCAGTACTTTGGAGCGCCGTAACAGCAGCTGCGACGTTCCACTAGCTGCACAACCACTACATTTACTGTTGCTGCAAACGGCAGCAGAAATCGACTCTCGTAAACAAAAGGGGTCGCTGCAGCGTCACCGAAACTGGTTGCTCAGCGGGACGCCGAACAACAACGAAACCCCATATTCGAAACCTACGAACATTTGCTTCATTGTCGACACCGGTCGCTGACAAAGGAGGAACGACCCGTAGGCCCGCAGCAAGCATCACGAAAAAGGATAAACTTTGTCGAAGGAACGCAACAGAAACAACAGTGATAAGCCGCATCAACGAGGCACTTGTCTGTGCTCATGCGTAAATTGCACCTAGGTGTAGGTGTAGCTCTTTAGCCGTGTGCGTGATAGAATAAAATCAGCAATAAACAAAGGCGCGAAATGAAACAATTCGCGCGATATTTGGACGCACGTTTCTTAGCTTGATCACTTATTTGACTATTTGAGTTTGCTCAGGCAGTCAGGTTAGCAGGGCGCTGTCGAAAAGAGACGTTGCTGCCTGCGGAGGCAATGTTCAATGATGAATGCAAGATGGTAAAGGTTAGAACCGCGATACCGCGATCTGGTTTGAGTTGAACGAAGTCTTCGAGAGTGACAAATGTATATGTGTGCGTTTGTGAATGGATTGTGATTAGGAGAGCCTTCGAATTAACCGAATAGCGGCGAAGGAATAGCAAGAACGGTAGAAGAATAACAAACGGAAATAACAGCAGCGCCTCGCCTACCGAGTAAGCCAACCACAACAGCCTTAAGTGCTCGATTCTAGGTCCATTCACTGTCGCCATTGACATCTCGGGAAGAAGAGGGAGCCGATGAGGGATAATGCTCTCTTGAAAAAAGCAGTAGTCAAAGTGAACAACAACAAAATTTTCCATCGACAACGAATTATTCAACGGATACATTAACCACGCCAAAGTCAGTTAATGTCATAAAAAGAGGACACAATAGTAACACATCTTGGACATGTTGTTCGACATTACAATTGACTGAACACGTGCAGGAATCAGAACTCGTCTCTCGCCGATCGCAAGCAGCAGCGTTACGTCGGGCAACACAATTTACGATGGGAAACATTCAGACTGTTGGGCCCAATGAGGCTCTCATTGTGTCAGGTACGCAGTGAATATGAGATTGTGAAAAAAAAAAACACCTATGCATAGCCAAAGCGATTTTTAAGTTTATAATCAATATTCAAGCATACGAGTATAACCGACTGAATAGCTCGGCAATCAGCCAGCTTGCCATGAGGTTCGTTGCACTAATTATATGAGCACTCTAATGCTTCCAATTGTAATAGTTTATCCCATTAAAAGATCATTAGCTTGTGTTGGCGTGGGCTCAGCGAAGGCATGTTTTAGCTATCCGATCAAGAACAAAACAAAACATGATAAGAATTGCTTTTTCAAGTGTTACCTTTGTCACTTTATAAAAATGTTCTACTTTTCTAAATGACATTGACTTATGTGTAGAATCAGCGTATCTCATTTGATAATTCTCGATGGCAGACAGGTAATTATTGAGCATGAATGAGGCAACGTCAGTTATGCGAGGTAGATATAGGGCATATCTGGGGGAGAAAGGAGGCAATACCTATCTATGTATGTAGTTAAACGCAGACAGCAGCCTAAGCTTGATGGTTAAAACGTACTAACATCTGGTTAGATACAATTTGTAAGTTCAGTAATAACATGCTGCGTTTATAATTGATATTGTACGTGAAATGTAGTTCAATTAGTATACTTTAAGTCAATTAGGTTGACGTCGCGATTTATGGCGTAGTGGTTAGAAAGCTATTTGCAGGACGGAAGTAATTTTCGAGCTTGCGATTGCGAGTCGCCGAAAGAGTCTCTTTTAATAAGAAAGTACGCGTTCAATTACCTCTTCGTATAATCCGGCTCACGGTTTAGTCGCTGACCGTCGAAACAGATGTTGTTCGAAAACGCCGATGACATTACAGGAGG
>NW_019214326.1:222983-263860 GCF_002532875.2 Varroa jacobsoni
CCGCTACGTGCTGAGCGATCTAAGTCAATATTCAACGAGCGTTTTCTTCAGCAATCTGCACGCTTGTGTGTCGAATCTCGTCGAGCAGTACACCACTCAGCAGTACCGCGTACGACGTGAACAACCGGAAACACCTCATTCGAGTGCCTGTTGCACTTGGTTTATGTAGCATAAGCGAATTTGAAATAGGTCGCTCAGCGCACCTTGACGTTTATTTAATGGTTGAGAAGCATACAGACTAGCAGCGGTTTTCTGTACATTGAACCGTGCGAAATATGACAATTGTTAGCTGTCGCAATACCAGCCTTTACTTTCACAGGAAGCCTTTGATAAATAAGAGCAACTATACTCAGTGAGAAAAAGCATCTCAGTCTTCGAGGGTTTATTGGTCGACCTGGAGTTTATGTAGTTCAAAGTCGAGTAGATTACTGGTATATATTGTTCTCCAATCCCTTTACAGTTGCTTCTTTAAACTTTCTAGACAATGTATTGATATTTTCTAATAAACAAGGCTTTTTTTTAGTTCATAAAATTCAGCACTGAAAGCAATACCGTAAACTTAACCGCATTCATTAAGTGCCATTTTATTGTGTATATAATTTTTACTTTAGCAACGTGGCTTACTCCATGTGATTATGTAGTGGCGTGTACATTTGTATTTGTGGGATCTGAGCTAAATAAATTCATGTAGAAAATTGGCTGTTTAAGCCATTAATAGCCTTTAGTGCGTTGGACAACAAATTTATCAATAGTTACAAAATAAGATGCAGCAGAAGGATTTTAAAAAAATTTGCTTAGTCATCAAGGATATAATGACTTATTATACACTTGATGACTCTTGGATTATGCATATTAGTTCAACACGGCTTGAGCAAAAATTATGGTTTTTGATGGGACAATAACGGAGCGTGGTAAGTAAACACGTGATACCGATTGCTCGACATTATGATTCAAGACGGATTTCTAGTTAATCATCTAAAGAGGCATAATTCGAACGTTGCCGTACGAACAGGTTAAGTAATCCTGAGAATAAGAAAGGGCAAACAGATTTTCCGTTGTCGATTCACGATTTTCAAAGATGCGAAATAATCACAACCGTTTGTTTACTATTTATTTCAACCTCAAAGTGCCCTTTATATGTCGATGGAGTTTCCAGTAGCAAGAAAAAATTAATTTGGAAATTTGGCCGTAGCGGCTGCACAGGGTGAGACAGTAGCATAGCCGTAAAAGGGTCGGATGGATAATCCAAACACGCCAGACCCATCTAAATACCTAAGCTAGAGTAATAAATGTGTTTGGTGTCACAAGCGTGCATCTGATTTATTAATGAGCATACAAAGCATTCCTTACCTAATCGTGCGTTTAGGAGCGTTTAGTGGCTTTCTACAGGATTGTTTTCTTCCTCTCAATGATTTATTTTCGAAATTTGCTTTTCAAATGCCAACAGACGTTCGTTATTCCGCTAAATGCAATGGCATTTCTTGGAAAAACCTCAGCGTTAAATGCTCCACTAGAAGTATAATTTCTTCTGCGCTGTAGGAATTATTTCCTATATAATGTTTGGAAAACGAAAGTGTGGAGTCAATGATAGCATCAGGATTGAACGTGCCAATGGACTTAATTTGTTCTTTCAGCTAGCCCATGTTAGACATTATAGCTGAATTCAAAGCTTAATATCGTGAGTTACTATTTATTAACTGCTAAGTTGACAATACGTACGTTCAATTCTTGAATACATTCAAGTTCTTCTATCGCCTACTTGTACAACACTTCGGATGTGACATGTCACACCGAAAGCTATTCAGGCATGTCTTGTTTATAGTATAGGAAAGCTAACTTATGAGCGAACGTTGACGAGTGAGGAATCAACCGTTTTAGCTTCGAACGGCCGTAAGAGTCAAAAAATATGATTGATCTGATTTTTACTGTGGTCACTGTGTGTGATCATAGCTTTGGTGATGTGCACTACACTAAGTGGGCTCCGTTTTTTAATTTTGTGCATTATTATGATCAATGGGTTATAACACATTAAACCAAAAGTCTGGTTCAGTCCCTCCAACGTAATGAACGTTCACAGGTGCTTTTCTTTGTTAGACGGAGCTCTGTAAAGAGTAAAATTTATCCGAAGGCCACCACCCAAATAAAGACTTTGTCAATCCGTATGTGCTCCTACATTGTTATCTAGATTCGCCCACCATGACAGGCCTCGTTTTTTCAAGGTTTAAACGTCTTCAGTCTATCGTTTATAATCATCCAGGATCAATATATATATTTTGTGGTGATACCGTACGACCACTTTTGCTTCTTACCTCACAAAATCGCCGAAATAACATGCTACTGTTATATTCTACATCGCAAGAGTAGTAACAAATTCTAAATATAAATCTAAAAATAAATCTAGGAATATAGTACCGCGTTCAAATTGAGTATGTTATCGTTCTGGGTCCTCGAAGACACTTGCACGTTATTTAACTACACAAAATAGAGCATTTCTAAAATTCCGGAACTCTAAGGTAGTCGACTCCCCGTAGTGTTTTAACAGTGAATGAGGCATGGTTGTGACATCGTTGTTACCCTGATCTGAAATAACCCAACACGGCAAATGTCTTCATATGTGAGTCGTGTTTAACCGTTCGCTGCATGCGTACGAAACAAGGCTCATGAGCTCGTGAATCGTGGAAACTGCGTTAATGGGAGATCGTTGGAAGTATGCTTTTGGGGATCGACTATGATAGCTATTGCAAGACATGCCATAATGCTATCCGCGCTGATATCGCCATTGGTTTACCGTTGCTATTCGAAGCCCATGTAAAAATGATATGGTGACTAATGGACACAATTCTTGTACAGTAAGCAGTATTTCTGTTTTGAGACCTCCAACGGACTATCCCTTTTTGTAGGATTTATCCTGAATGTATGACTTTGTTGGCAAGAAATTTACGTGGTCGAGTAGTGACGTTTTCGACAAGTGAAACATCAGATATAGATGAAATAAAAGCTTTGCTAGTGTAAAGTGTCTCATTGAGTGTTTTGATTAAATAACGGAATAGGATAATTATTCTAACATGTTAGAATAATTATCCTATTCCGTTATTATTATCCTATTCCGTCAGTTAGCAACATTTTGATATGTGTCAAATTGAATGAAAAAAAAAGGAGAAGAAAGTAGTAGCATATATGAGGTGTATGACACCGAGGACGGCCCCCCAGAGAGTATTTCTAGTTTATTAGACTCAATCACAGGTGCCAATCGCATCTGCTATAATATTTAATAGGTGTTGTTTATTCGAAGGTATTGACCTGGCATGCTGGCGCTTTGCGTGGAAGCGTAAAGCATGTCAACATGTCCATGTTAATATCGCTCAGTAAGGATATTTAGCCGGCTAAGCAACTATCGTATGTTAGGAAATTTAGCACCGTATTCAGTCTTGCATAAATTGCAGGTGTCGATATATTGATACAAACTGTATAAATTAACCGATAAGATATGCATGGCGCTGCTCGATTTGATACAAACCGATATGAGTCCAATAGCGCCGCAGTTACTTTGTGCCGGGTACACACGGCAGCAGTTGTACTCTTAGTTCAAGTCGAGGACTCTCAGACCTAATTGTATTCTGTTACCGCCTTAAGCGGTGTTTTTCTTCTTTTCTAAATTGGTACGAAATAGTGTAGCAGACGCAGAAAAATAATGTTGTACATGTTTAGTGCGATTAGTTTTATGTACTTTGGGTGCATAACGCCTCAGTTCACGAGGTCCATCCAGTAAATGCTTTATAACATATTATTAAATCCCGTAAATCCAGCAAACGCCGCAAAGTCCTATTCGTCCATTTTATACTGCATAGAAATAAGGAACAGTCATAAAATTCGAGAAGATTGGTCCCCGTTTTTGTCTATGCATAGATTTCAATGCGGTTAACGGTGCCTATAGCAAAACGTGCTATGAACGATTCGCTTAATTAAAACTTTTAAATAGTAGCTAATATTTGTGTGATTCGCGAGAGCTGACACAGATGAACGATAGCCAAAAGTCGGAAATAGCTTAACACATGATAATTTACCCATTTTGCTGACTTTACACTCGACCTGCGTAATTAAAAAAAAACGCCTGCCACAGCACTCCTTACGTCTTTCTGCCTCTCTAGGCAGTTTTTTTTTTAATTTCAATACATCCATGAACATTTGCGCTGTGAGATAGCGGTTGCTTACGATTAAACCTTAAGTGGGCCCTTATAAATACTGCTTCTCTGTTTTTTAAGCCAGCTAATTGTTGTCAACAGCAAGCCAACAAAGCAATAATTGCGTTTGAGTTATTTGTTGATTACCTTCTATTTGTGCGCCATGTTCGAGGTCTAGCGTTGTTGTTGTTGTTGTTGTTTCGGGGCTGGTGTCGGTTCTACTAAAAACTGCTTAGAGAGGCAGAAAGACGTAAGAAGTGCTGTGGCAGGCGCTTTTTTTTTAATTACGCAGGTTGAGTGTAAAGCCAGCAAAATGGGTAAATTATTATGTATTAAGCTATTTCTGACTCTTGGCTATCGTTTATCTGTGTTAGCTCTCGCGAATCACCCAAATATTCAAATGGAATTGTCTGTCTTTCTAACCATTCAACCGCCTAGTGTATGTGTACGACAAAAGGTACGTGTGGCTGGCCACGACCTTATAAAACGGCTAGAAATTGGGCCAGACGAAGAACGCTGCGGGTGCATAGGCATGGTAAGCACGCTTGATTTACTTTTTTCTAACGTCCTTTAAGGTCTTTTGAACTATGGTTGCTATTGCTATGATAAAGCCTATTTCTCTCTAAGTCTTGCTCATAGGTTTAAAAGATACTGGCTGGTCTGTCTCAAACCTATATTATGTAATTGTGATTTTGTGTCTTCTGTGATAAAAGGTGAGCGAAAAAGTTACAATGAAAACGCGTAGTTTAAAAGGAAATAAAAATGCCTGGATTACGATTTTCGGATTACTAATTACGTGCTTGGGTCGTAAAGAGTAGGTGATGCCAGTCACCGTTTTCCGACTGCAAACTGCTGATTCATTCAGGTTTTGTGACCGTATTTTGCTGCACGCAACATTTGTTTGCTTTAGTTGTTGCCAGTTATTGGGGTCTCGAATAAACAGCACAATCAACGCCTCAGTGTTAATAGAAACTGGATAATTTTTTTCTGTAAATTAGAACACATAGAGGTGAACACGAACTAACAACGCCAAAAGATTGCAATGACGATGTGGGTTGTGTGAGCTATGTAGCAGCCAGTTGAACCTTACCACAAAACCATTAAACAAAATTATAAAATAATCAATTAATTCAAAACTCACGTATCTCATGCTAAAGTCCGCATGAAACTTTAGTGCCTATTTATTTGAACATCGTGGAAGTTGTCTATACTTCGATATTTAAGTACCACCTAATGATCTAGTACCTCTCAAATATACTGTCGTGGGTCAATATTGATATTACTAACACTGGTAGTAATTTTCCATTTCGTGTGTTTATGTAAAATTCAGTTCACCATTAAATATCTCTTTTCTCTGAGAATGATGTCGAATTAGCAAATTTTCCTCTATGGTATTATTTTCTAATACCGTTCCTCGGCGTTAGAAAAACGGCGACCTGCCTTACGAAGGCTGTCTTCTCGCAGTGACGAACACCAAGAACTGTCTAACTGTTGAATTGACCGTCTTGCCCTTCGGGACAACGGGCGTACGCAACAGACTAATTATGGTTCCCAGTTGAAATCGGCCCTTTGCCCTCATTGCCGAATACGATGACGGCAACGACAACAATATCAACATACGTAATAGTAACAGCCAGTACAAGCTGGTAGTCTAATAGGGAATACTTTCGATGGGTACAAGAACTCAAATGATCTCAACGGCGATGCCAGCGATGAAGGGTCAACAGACAGCACAAGCCTTTGTTGTTATTTGTACTAAGGCGGCAGGCTAAGTTTCATCGGCTAAATTTTTTATTCTGTTCTGCTTGTAGCATATGACGGCTTTGCTATATTAGATGAACAGTTCTATTATGTATTATTGTAAGGTTACAAGTGCGATCTACAGAGCGTAAATAACTGCTAGGAAAATGGCTCGATCCTAAAGAGTGCACAGGGAGACGTCCACAGTAGACGTAACAATGGGATTATGGCAGAATTATACGAACTTAATGAAGCTTGTTAATCAACGCGTACCAAATTTGGTGATAAATGTGTGTCATCTCTTCATCGTAGAGAGTACGGGGTTAGCAAAACTTATTGAATTTTCTGCAAGTAACGAAAATTTGTTCAGTATTTTTGCACGTAAACGTTTGATTTAATATCAATGAATGATATGTGTAGAGACGTAACACTATCTATCATAATTCGATAATGTACACGGTGCTATACTATTAGAAGACCACCTAACATTTGCTCATTGAGAGTACATTAGTAACCTTAAATATTTCTGGTACATGGTAGATGCACACAAAGATTCTATATGTAATAGTCGTTCTATTGTTTATGAGGAATTTAGATCGAACTCGTTTTTGTTTGCAGGGGGATGTTGTGGCAACAGCGCGAAGAAAATGGTTGTTGGTGGCTGGGCATGGGCCTGGTGGCTTGTCACAGATGTTCAGCGGCTTAGCCTTGAGGTAGGTACCTAATGCTATTATTTACTATTATTAATACTAAGTATTTTAAGAATTTAAAAAGTAATATTGACATCGGGGATTTGTGTTTTAAGAACTTGTCATTGTTGAGTCAATAGGCGATGATCGAATGGTCCCTGTCGAAACGGGTCAGGTGTATAAATGTAAATCGCTTATGGTAGCATACGACGGCTGAAATGATTTCTGAATTTGATTGTGCGGGGCCCAAGGATGAGTTCTGGCGAATAAATGAGACATATACACCAAGTGTATCAAGTAGTGAGACACATCCATCAGGAAGACGTTATAGCGTAATACGTTGGGCATTCATGATGTTTCCCTGTGTTTACGAACTTCGAACTCTGATCAGGGTTAGATGAATAAATTCTTATCTTAGCTATACTTGCTGCTTAAGTAGCGCCCTGTTTCTTTCTGTAGTTATAATCATGTCTGCGTATTACCAAACCGGAATAATTTATACTAACTCGTCACAGGATTTTGCATTGCCCATTGCGTGATAATATGAATATTTAAATTATTTCGGCATGGAGGCCACCCCTGAGTCTGTGTAAATTATGAGTAGACAAAGAAAACATATTGTAACACTAAACGAATACTTCAACCCACTTTCCATTCTATTTTTTTGCTGTTTGTTTCATTTAATAGTTAAGGCTATCCGTAGTGAGCTTTTACTAGCATTTCCAAAGCTTTAAACTGTGAGCGCACGACAAATTGTATGCTACTCATTAGAGAATAATGGCATTTATTGACTAGGTTTCTAAGGGATTGTAATAACTTTGCACAAACAACAACTGACCCTAATGAATAACAATACAGTCTTCCTAAATACTAAACAACGCACCCTCGAGTGCCAAGCAAAAACGTGTACACTACAAATACTTAATGTAGGACGATTTTATATCTTGCTGTTATTTTAATAAGCCGGATTTCTCCTTTCTTTCCTAAAAAAATATATTCTGTGCAAACTCTTTTTCTTGAAAACGTTCAGGTGATGACTCTGAAGCCTCGCTGTGAGCACGTCGAGACGGCGCAGGGAGTGCCTCTTACAGTCACCGGGGTAGCCCAATGCAAGGTTTGTGTTTTCGCCCCCAAGACAGGTACTTATGCAAATAAGTAATATAATAACTTTGTTGAATTTAAACAAATATATTACTAATTGCTTTATATATCTTACGAGTTACCATATCATGGACGTTATCGTAACGAGGTAACTTGCAAACTAAGATTCTTCGCCGATAGCAAGGGTTTGACTTTCTATTGATATCATTTGTGTCTGAAAATGTGTTGTTTCTAGGTTATGACAGAGCAAGAATTCTTGTCAACTGCAGCCGAACAGTTCCTCGGCAAAGATATCGAACATGTAAAAGCTGTCATCTTGCAAACGCTTGAAGGCCATCTTCGTGCCATTCTAGGTACGCTGACGGTCGAAGAGGTTTATCGCGATCGAGATCAATTTGCTTCGCTTGTCCGTGAGGTAGCAGCACCGGACATTGGCCGAATGGGCATAGAAATCCTATCCTTCACTATCAAGGATGTTTTCGACCAAGTCGAGTACCTGACATCCCTGGGGAAGGCTAGGACGGCGGCCGTTAAGAGAGATGCAGATATTGGTGTAGCGCAGGCGGAAAGAGATGCGGGCATCCGCGAAGCAGAGTGTGATAAGTCTGCGATGGATGTCAAATACGGCGCAAACACGAAGATCGAAGACTCACATCGAATGTTTCAATTGCAAAAAGCTCAGTTCGACGCTGAGGTTAATACAAGGGTATGTGTTAATTATCCGAATAGAAAATTCAACATGCAGTGGCTTGCCCTATGAGTCTGTATGAGAATCGAGCCGAAAACCTAGAAAGTACAATAAAATAGTACCACTCAGTGATTCAATAGGATGTACATCAACATCCTTTCTTTGAGTGACGTAACCACTACACGTATGACAAGCTATTTAGGATCCGACGTGGTCTTTATATCACCAAACTCAACTATTTATTGTGTTGCATTGTTACGGCAAGCAGCAAGCAGAAGCTGCCTTGGCGTACGAACTACAGGCGGCAAAATTGGCCCAGAAGATCCGCGGCGAAGAGATGGAAATCGACGTTGTCGAAAGGCGAAAGGATATAGCCGTCGAGGAAAAAGAGATACTTCGGCGAGAAAAGGAATTAACGGCGACGATTAGATTGCCTGCTGAAGCGGAAGCCTACCGCTTGGAGATGATTGCTCAGGGAAAAAGGTTTGAACCAAATAGGCAATATCAGGACATTTATACCTAGAACCAATGAAATAAATAAGAGATGGGTGGAACTCTCGTGGTAAGTATCGTACGGAACATAAACCTTTATTGGAGTTAACTTAATTTCTTGTTTTTTCCATTGATGGCCTTCGTAGCTAAATGACGTACCAAATATATTTAAAAAACTAAATGTTCCGTTTCTCTCACGTCAATGTTTATAATCGCGCTTTAAAGAGAAAGGCTATCATATCTGCATGTTTTGTTTGGTTTTTATTAATGCTGGCTCAAATCCGTTTTTTTTCTCAAGGACGCAGACGGTAGAAAGCGCTCGTGCGGAGGCCGAGAAGATCAAGATGACTGGTGCTGCGGAAGCGTACGCCATCGAAGCCGTAGGTAAAGCCGATGCAGAGCGGATGCGACTTCGGGCCGCCGCGTACAAACAGTACGACGAAGCAGCCGTTCTCTCGCTGGTTTTGGATACATTACCGAAACTCGCAGCGGAGGTCAGTTTGATTTTCCGTTTCCCTTCTGCTACTTTGTTCCTGATAGGGCTTTCGCTGAAAAGTTCAAACTCGTTCACGCAAACGTTAAAAAATTTCAGCAGTAGAGAGCATTTGAAAAAGTGAAAATGTAAAATTACAATATAAATCATATATTGTAATCGGCACGCGTATGCGTCTTATTTTACTGTTGCATTTGCTCTGTGGCTGCACAGGTGGCGGCGCCACTCGCTAAGACGGACGAAATCATACTGCTCGGTGGGGACGATCGCACGTCGCAGGAGGTCGCAAAATTATGCTCGCAACTACCGCCTACCGTTCAAGCGCTTACCGGTATCGACATATCCAAGGTAAATAAAGAGAAGCGCTCACAGTCAGGTGCAGAGGTCAAGAGTTTTGCGGGAAAAGGCGATATACACCAGCCACAGCATTTTTTAGCAGTGAGGGCTTATGGGTCGTACATAATGCAGTTGATGACAACGTGAACTTTATCATATTCTATTTAAAGTTTGTCTGAATCAACGCTCCGCCTTATCCCGTCCAGCTGATCTCTTTTTGTGGAGTTATGTTGATTTATCGGTTTTTCAACATGTATCTGCATTTCTAGGTAGTTGAGAGGTTGGCGTTAGGGGCTCCAATCGGTAAAGTGACTTCGTCTGTACTGGACTTTCAGCCAGCAGAGACTGGGCTAAGTGCTGCAGCTTTAGGCAGGCATACATTTTGACAGGTCCATATTCTGGGGCGAAAAATTGAAAACAAAAAATTGGTGCATAATCAAGTGGACAGGAGATAAAAAAAAAATACAACGCAGTATAAACCGTTGGAGAGAGCCACGGCAGAAATCTTAAAAAAATCGCACATAAATTTTGTATTTTCCTCTCAACCCACTCTACTGGGACTCGCTTAATTTTTACCATTTGCTATCGTTAGCTTATTTCACTGCCTCTATCAGACTACAAAAAATTTTAGTTACCTTAAGACTAATACTCGCGTTACAATTTTTTTCGTCACGTTTGTGTAATGCTCATGATTTGTCACAAAAAGGAGTTTACTATTGATTGAAATCTGTTATTCTAGGCAAACGGGGCCGGAGGCGCGTTCAAAGGCCAATCTCGTTTCGCTTATCGTGACAACTAATTGCTCAGTGACTAGAGCATTGTCTATTGAATTGTTTTTAAACCTTGCGTCTCGATTGGTTTGCTGCCATTGATCTTGTGACGAGCGCTGCGAAGATTGCGGTCCTTCGTTCACCCCTGTTAATGGCCCGTTGGCAACTCTTTTAAAAAAGAACAATAATCACTACTGATGATGTAATATGTTCTACTTTGTTTTGATTTCGCGTTTTTGTGCAGAGTAGTCGAATAAGACGGTGAATTAAATCGGCGTCAACTGCAATAATTGGCAATTGCCAGATGTAAAAAAATTATGCAATATGCTTTCTAGAATACCGTTCGTAGTACGATAAGCGGTAAAAATTTGCAGAAAATTAAAATACGCTGCCAGTCTGGACGCAGATCGCGTGACGAGGTGACGATGGTAGTGAGCGTCTTTTTGTTGCGGCAATTTAAGAAGTTCCCTTTGTGGGAAAGCCAAACCACAAAGCAGGATCGTGAGGACGCTGCCCTACTATCTAAAATACGCTTCCTTACGCAGCAGTACACGGTCAGTGACTGAAGATATTTGTACCTGGAATGTTCTGCGATGGGCTACTCTATTCTAGCATGGCTTATGACATCCGGTTCGAGAATGTGGCCCTTCCTGGCGACTTTCTTTTGAGATTTTTATGGAGAAGCCAAACTTCAGAGTCGTCAACAAAACTGTGTTGTCACGTTGTCAAATATAAAATTAATCTTAACTCTTTCATGTAGTTCGTCTGCTATGATTGATTGCATAGCATTCATTACATTACCGTACGAATGAGAGACTGAAACATAACTGAATGTGCTTTTGGGGCTTTTCTGAAATATCTGAACATCTGTGAAATCAAGAGTACCTTCATTTGTAATAGATAATTGATATTTCGCAAGCGAACAAGTTATAGTTTCTGCTATTTGCTTTTTCTTACTGTAAGTATACAATACTACTTACACATGACAACAGACTGTGACCACTAAACAGAGTGCTTTCTGAACATACTTTATTATGATTTTTGCTATTATTGTTTAAACTTGAGCTGGATGACGGTTCTTCGTACATTTCTATTTATTTAGGTAGCGGACATGACAATCTTATTTGACCGTTCGTCTAGATGCTGTACGGAATTAGAAGTAGTACACTTGAGTCGAAATACGATGTTACAAGCCGATATGTTTTTGGGTAACGTACGAATAATACAGGCAATACGGTCGAAGACGCATTGCGGTCGCAGTTTACTGAAATGTAACCGATCAACTATGAGAACTCGGAAAGCCACTACGTTGAAATCCGCTGTGTTGGGGCTTTGCAATGTACGGTACCTTGGGCCAGTTCCGCGAGACGGATTATTTTCAGTGCCGACGTCAAAATGGCCTTTTTGGTTGTTCAGTTGATTGCTTAATCATGAGTCACAGATACATAAATTGTTGTTGTGCGCCTATTTTATTAGACGTTTGACCTTCTTTCACACATCGCCTACTAGTGATTACGTACTTCTATTATGCGGTTTACGTTAGACTCACGTTTCATCACTCTCGATGTTCTACATTTGCAACTAGCTACTTAATTTTTTTGGATTTTTGGACCAATCGGAATTTAATTACGTGTAGAACCTAGTCTGAAGCTCACCCGCTTACTATTGGTGGCAATATATGAACTTTTTCACAAGCCTACATAAATGCGACATTAAATCAGTTCATGCCCCTTAGTCTCTCACCTGTACTTGCCCTGACTGTTGACACATAACTCCGGTTTGTTTTGCCTCTCCGTTTTTTCATTGCAGATCCTGACCAAGATTCCGGGCGCCAAATAGTCGCGTTAAGCGCGAACACGCACAAGTGCCTCACAAGCGCACCATCGTCATACAGTAGATGAATACGAAAGAAAAAAACGTCGAAACAATTGGCAATAGAATGGTAGAAAACCACAAAGCCACGACATCAACGAAAGCTAAAATCAACCCAACGCACCCCTTATACATCGACCCATCTCATGGATGAGAGACGGGAAAGTATGAAACGAAGTGAAAACTACGTATAATCATCACCTATTCGTGATGTTTAGCAGTGTCCGTAAGAATTTCCTGGTCATTTGGAGTAGCGCAATCAACGGCCGCCAAAGGTTTTCAGGGTTCCAGCGAAACCAGTAAGCAAGCGGCATAGCTTCTTGTAGTTGTTGTCGTCAGCCATTACACGCGGTATCAGATACACCGTTTCATCGTTTGAGAGATGTGATTTCGTATAGCAATATATGTGAAGTTGTCAAGTTTAGCTAACTTAACTTTATCTCAAGAATCCAGCAACTTGCTAGAGATGTCGGCGCTTTACCGTATCATTTAAGTTAGTTGCTTGCGTACAAGATGACATTTAACCTACCAGTAAGAAGTTTTACATTGTCTTACATGGCCATCCTGTCCCTGACCACTCTCAACTAGCTATTTCATTCCTGTAAATCTATCTCGTCAATGAGAAGCTTTACCTTTTAACGATTGTAGTATAATTCGACACTTAAATACCCTCCTAAGGAGATCATTCGCTCGGCAGAATTATCTCATGGCGTGTATTGCGCTTGTTGACAAGCCCGACCAATTTTGCGAAGTGGCCAACGACCATCTGCAGGGTAACTGTGCAGCTCAGCTAAGGTTGGCCGTAAGATTCACACTGGAAGAGATCGACTCATTAGTTTTCGAGAAGCACGCCAGCCAATCGATAATGCTAGCATCAACACGTCCGTGTAGCAATATTCGTGTTGCATATTTGCACGAAATTGTATTTTATAGAAGTTTCCCTTGATTTGCATTAGAATTAAAGTTCACATAGCTACTATGATTGATGCAGCGATTGCATCTGTGAGACACCGTAGGTCGTTTTAACGATAGCATGGCCCACAATTTTCTAATCACTTTCCAGTGATAATTGGCATGTTTGTTATTCCTTATACGTATTGAATATCGATACTCGACATTCATGATTCGTTCCTCCTTAAGAGTCCTTCTGATTGCTATGTACTTGAAAAATGTTGGGTTACCCTCTTCGAGTGCAGCCCTCCATAATCGCAGTATAGATGTCGTGTGTAAATTATCGCCTCGATAACTGAAATGTTCTTAGTGTTGGTAACCTCCCCGCTTGTATTCGTGTATTCCTCTATGCCTCAAGCTTCTATCCAGAGCCTCGAACTGTCAAATTGATGTTTATCGATCTTATCTCCGTAGTTCCGTAGCTTCTCAATCATGTAACGTCTTTTTGTATGAAGGAGCCCGGCTATTCTCGGTCAGAGATAATTTCGTCCTGCAAAAAAGTTGCAGGACAAAGCGAAGCCAAACAAGATTCCGACAAAGACGAAAACTGTAGGTGAATAGTGATGGACTACAGTGGTGAACAAACAAGGATAATTATTATGATTATTGCTGATAAGGCATAAATTAAAAGAATGTTTACATTTTTTTGTATATCAAAATAATATTATTATTATCATTACGGAGTGATTAGCCTCACTGCCAGCCACATCACAGCCTTAGACGCCTTTGACCAAAGGCATTTACTCTATTTCGCCAAGGGAATGCGCAACAGGTGCACAACCTTGGTCCTATTGTTTGAGGCCACAAGGTGTGTCGTAGCATCCGTATAAATGTTCTGAAACACATTCATGGTATTCTCATAGGCGTAATGCTAATCAGGTGCTCGCAGCTTAAACGCACCAGGATTCAAGCGCGATGCATATTATGCAGGTCGTTTTAAAACGATGCGATAACAATCTTGATGATTTGTGGCCTTTATCTCAATATGTATTTGTTTGAAGTGAACGGGGCAACTAAAGCTAGTGTAACGTGTACCAGTTATTACGTGTCAATCAATGAAACAATGCTAAGAATAATTTGCAATGGTGTAGGAACAACGAAGGACAGACAGGAAAACACTCGGAGATGGAGACAACCTGTCGCCTATAGGTCAATGGTCACCTTAAAGTTCCCCATCATGGCGTCGAATTTGATATTGTTTATCCCTAACTAAATACTTTTTTGCAAAGTCATTTTACGGATTGATGTTCAGTTCTCTTAAAACAATCTTCACATATGAGTTATAAAAATCAATGAACACCATCGACAACCAGATTTTACTTTTCGTTGCATCTCTCAGGGCACTGGTGGCTTCAGAATTCGAAAGAGAGTTGGACTTTATTTTTTAAGAGCTTATTTAAGTACAATTTTTTGTTACTTTTTACAGTTTTTGTTAATAAGTTTTTGTAAGCTTTTTGTACCGACGTAAATGACACCTCGCCATTAAACCGAGAAGAGTCTATCTGCGTTGGTCTAATAGAAATTAAAAATTCAAGTTATTTAATTGAATCTAGTCGTCTAGTTAGTCTAGTCAGAAGAAAATATCCTATGCTGACCAAAATTTACTGCAAGATTGCGTGTAGCGGTTTACATCGAGCACTTGAGACCAGCGAATGTTGAACCTAGGATCACATCAACTATAGGGAAGCAAGATGGAAAGACAAAAGCATGCGGAACGTGCTGTATGTTGGGGTATCAGGGGCAAAACAGTGGCAAAAACTAACAACGAAATTCATTAATCGATTGTCCATTAGAAGCAAATCCGGGGCCTTCTCCCTTTGGCTTTCATGATATGAAAATACTAAAAGCAATGTTTTTCACACTGTTTGTAATAGTCTATGCTACTGGACATCAGCGAGGGCAGTTGCGTCAATTGATCTACACGTATAGAAACACAGCCGCTATATAAATATAAACCAGTAAGTACATGTATGTATCCGCCTTGCTATGACAAAATAACCATGGTCACGAGACACGAGTCAAGGACGAATTTGTTTAGCTTCAACAACAAGGTTCTTCGTAAACTGCGACAAAGGGCTCGATTTGACGTAACGCTGAAATAACCCAATATGCAGATGCGAAATCGAGTGCACGAGTAGGGTCATCTCTCTAATACCGTAGTGGATAACGTGCTTTCCCGCTAAACTTGAGGACACGTGGTAGCATAGGTTCAAATCCGGACGTGGACACACTTTGTTTCGCGCTGGGAGTTAACCGTTATTGTTTCAGAGGGAAAGCAAGGTGAAGGAAAACATGCGAAACAGAAAACTGGCAAACTCGTATAGCCGGTGGATGCATATAGCATTATTTATAGAAGATAAATGAAGGAATATTTATCGAATGGTCGCTTGAAACTATTAGCTGATACAATAGCAGGAACGTTTAATTAGTGCATAAGTGAACAAGCTAAAGAGGTTACAAGAAATGAGAAAATGATGAACAGACACTTGTGGCAGAATATACCAAAAACCTACTTATTATACACAATATACAATACACAAAATATTATGCACATAGCGTATAATTATATAAATTATATAGATATAATATTGGTAAGGCTATATTGTAGGGCTTATGTTGCTTTATATATATATATATATATATATATTACATTATACGCGTTTTTGATGCAACTGAAACGTGCGTAAGCGATGTGTGATTGTGCAGAAAATAAAATGAGCTACACTATGATTTACCGAGAGAGAATTAATGGTAAAAATGACAAATGCAGAAAGCTGGGTAAGAGGATTAGAAATAAACAAATATACTGATCGTTTACATTGCATTATGACTTACGCTGATTTTTTTTTCGTGGTACAGATTCGTAACGAATTTGCGGTAACGATGTTGATATAAGAGCTCATTTAACTCTAGCGCCACCTATTTATTCCAGTCGTTCCGATATTTTTCGCACTTGATTACAGAACAGGTTCGAACATGTTTACGCGCGGTCCAACCTCCGCTTGCACCTTTCGGTTACAGCTTTCGATCTGCTTACTTTGTTTACATCTCGTTTAGAAAATTTTATTATCTCGCATTGCTTTCACGATGTTTTATTTTTAATTATACAAGTTTTTTTCTTTAAAGAAACGAAGTTTTTCGAATAATTCGATTCACCTACATCTGTGGTTTCATCAATCTGGCGCTGCTGTTTTGTTGCAGGAGTATCGCCTCGGGCAACTTCTTTGGTATATTATTATTATTTTAGGCATCGTGAATAGAATATTTTGGGTTGATTCGTACTCAATAGTTACTATAGCTATAGTTACTTACATTATACGAGAGGTAGCGCCTGCCACACGGCTGATACTCTAGGAAATCCCATTTATCTCTAGTCATTTGTTAAGCTTGCTCTACAAACTGACTTGGCTGTATTCATTTAAATCTTTGCATTTATTAGCGCATTTACTTAGAGGAAGCAACGTAATTTGCAACAACGACATTGGCTAATGAGCCTACAAGTAAGCCAAATAAAAGTAACATGAGGAAATATTTTAACCAACCATTAAAGAACCTATAAAAACGTGTTGAAATACAATTGTCGTCGTTTTCACGAACCTAGATCGTCTAAAGCTCCATCGCCTTTGTCGTACCTTCGTCGGTCTCACTGTGACAATGAGAGTCTAACAAGCGGCTCTATTGGGGAAAAGCTTATTGCTAGGCCACGAAAAGCGTCCATAGGATAAGTAACGCTCCTACTGTTGGGTAGCCGAACACGTCCAGTTTACCGATGGCAACTCCAAATGTTTCGTGTCCTTTGATTCGGCCACCGCGTGTCGGTGAGGGGCACCCCTGAAGTATTGAGGTGCTTACAATATTAACAGTAACCAGTCCCAGGCAGAAGTTCTGCAAAACCACTACAAATAAGAATGTGAGACAATTAAACAGTGTACATAATCCTCTGTCCTTCTCAACAAGATTAAGCTAGTTAGAAACAAAAGCAGTCGTTTTTAATTGGTACTCACGGATATTTGGTAGCTTCTGAGCACCCTCTACCAATACTGTAGTGTGCCGTAGCAGGAGAACGTTAGATAGAAGTAAACCCGAAAGCAGTTCCTGACGCGTTCGAATCTGCCGTCGAGGTATCCATGAACATACCAATGCTATCAAAAGGAGAGATGCTGTCGGTATACATACCGACCACCTGTCAAGAGGTAAGTAGCAAGCAGAAGGCATGACATCTTACGTATTCGTTTTCAATCCACAAAGTATTAATGGGACATTTATTGAAGAGTACCCCCTGAAGAGTCTACTTGATATGACCAATTTCGTCTAGATATAGCCCGTCCACGCTCACCTTTAGTATTTATTATAGGCCTTGACCTCACTGAATGTCCTAAGTAGAAGTTTACAAACTACGCATTCTCAGTAAAATCGAACTCCCAGCAAATAATTATGTAAATCTGTAATTGCCTAGTTCATAAATACCTATAATGAGCGGAAGTCCGTTTTAAACGCATTTCGATGACACCTGTGCCAAGCTCTATAGGGCCATAGTTGTTAAAGTGAGTGTACGCCTGTAAATGAAATATTTTTGTTGCTTTGACCTTTTGAATAGAAATTCAACTTTAGGATAGATGCTTCTTCATTGTTCTTTTCAGATGTGTTGGGGCTCTATTTTTTTTTATAGTTCAACCAGATCATTTTTCCAGAGGTTTTTCTACATTTTTTTTCTCGTCCTGCTTTTTTAATCTTCTCTGAACTTTCATTTTTTTACGACTGATCGTATTCCGACTTAATCTGTATAGTCGTTTCTTGTTCTTTGAGTTATTACTAGTCTGAATTAACTTTACATATGAACTATTACAAATGTTCCTCTTTCTAGCTTTAATTAGCTACAATGTACACCATATAAGGCCCATGTTTTGTATGAGGCGAAGGCCATCTACTAAATACTGATATTTATCTACATCCTTTCAGTTAATGTGTGCTTAGCTCCCATCGTGCATCGAACTTTAAATCCTCTAAATGAGGTAAGGCTTCAACGAGCAACGTTCGCTTAACACTTCCACGACCAGACACACTCTTTTCGAGTGTTTTGATAAAAAGCTAAAGAAATAGGTCTTCATGGCCCGAAAAGTAGAATATATAATCTTCACTAACCTTTCTGTTCACCGACTCACCTTTATGGCATGCACGATCCATTCGCCGTATTGCACAGGGTGACTCTCGGAGACATTGTTCATGACCAAATTTACCAGCTGAAATCGATCATTATCTATTAACGGATGGCCATACAAGAGCCGTAGCCAAATATAATTATTAGGCATCGTAGACTGGGCGTTCCTGCCGCAGCGATAGAAGTTGACGGGTGTGAAACACACGATCCGATACAATGCTTAGATGAAGTGAAATTTATTATTTATTGAATAGCTATTTTCATCGATGTATGCTCATCAAGTTAAGGATAACGTAGTTCTGAACTACTAAATTATGCACAGTGTTGAAAAATTCAAATAAATGTGTACGTTCATCAAACAAAGCATCTTTTGCAGAAATTTGTAATAAAAGAAAGCTAGAAAGTAACTTATATTTCACCTAGCGATGTATAGTATAGTGTTAAAGCTACAGTCTCACTTGAAATAATGAAGGAATCTTTCGAGTCACGGAATAACGAATATTTCGAATTCCCAAACTTTTTTTTTTGATTTTAAAAATTAATTAAGATTAATCTCTGTTGGACTCGGAGACCTAAGAGTGTCTACGTGTAGCGTTAAATCTGAAAAAAACATTTAGTAACGGAGAGTTCAAATGCAGAATTTCTTCGTCACAATTCGATATCCCCACAAAATTTAAGCTTGAAGATATTTCTCCTTAGACTATTTTTTTTTTTTTCTTATAATATTATCAAGTGTTCGAAACAGCGGTTGATAAGTATACCACATGCTTGATACGGTCGAAAAAGTGGCAGAAGTTTTAAAACATTTGGTTCTTCTAAAATTATTTTTTGCGAAGCTTCGGTTATGAAATACTGACGAAGGTACAAAACGTGGTCCTAGCTGATTCAGTATATTTCAGCGTTGTTGTGCGTTTTTATTTGAACATAAAATCTGGGAATTATTCGATTAACGTGGAGGAGTGGGACAAGGGCGTCACTTGGCTACCACTGCAAGGTCATAAGCTGACAGGCTCGTTTTTTTTTTAAAGGAAAAGTTAAGGATCTCATCCGCAAAACGTCCCGAGACTTTCATTAATTTCTATTTTCCACTGAAGTAGTTTTTGGCAAAAAACATGATTATTGATAATTTTTATAAATATTTTATTGAGACCTAATTGTTTCTAGTTTTACGTCCGACACCGCCGTTAACCATTGCATCAGACGGCTGGCTCTCAGCACGAAACAGCGTGTCTATTCGAATCAAGATCGCATCAAGATTCCCAGCATTAACAGGCAAGTATGTCACGGGAACTGTAAATTAACAGTAAATATAAACTCTACTCATCGATCCCGAGACACTTGATTGTGTAGAGAGCATAGTATATTACAGATCATAGCGAAGATGTATTAAGTAATTTCATTATAAAGTAGAAATAATAAGCGTGAAATCTTCATTCCTATTAGATATGTTTAATCATGTGACTTGAGGCATGAAAGATAAATCCTGGCGCTGTCGGACGGGCTTAGCAGCTTCACAAAACCCCTTTGGAACCTAGAAGGCACTAGCCACCCTTCCAAACATTCTGTAGTTACGGTCAATTAATGAGGCAGACCGATGTAGCTACGTTTAAAAAAGACAAGGCTTTTTCTTGACCCTGATATTAATACGAAAAAAAAACTGACTGAAAAAATATATTTTGAATGACGAAGCCGGTTCCCCTTTACCAACTTATATTCCCGCAATATTTTGGCCTTTTTCACAAATTTCAACTAAAAACGGCAAAATAATGCCGCTCAGGAAAATGCTTTCTCCTAGAAATTATATCACTTCCTAAAAGTATGATTTTGATACATTTTAAAACACGCCAAAGATACCGCTTATACTAAAGAGCTACGAATAGCATAGAATGTCCTTATTTTTGGTAAAAATGGCTAGATTTTATTAAATACACCAGGGCAATGAATTTTTTATGCCGCTACACACCCTTGCCGAAAGTCCATGAGGGCGTAAAATAATTCGGCATATCTGCTCGTCGTAAGGAAATGAAGCCAAATCTAAACGGCACAGTGACCTGCAATAATCATAAATAGATGCAAGACCCTAGTTTTATCTATCTCAGTTGTTTATTTAGAATATTAGTAGATTCTGAAGCTGATTGTCAAGTGTCCTTTAGCATGAATTTTTAATGTGTGCCGAAGTAATAAACTGGCAGAATCAACGACTCAGAAAAAAAATTGGCTTAAAAGGGTTGGACGTTCACAGCTGAAGTCATCGGAGAGACGATGAGTTGAAAAGTAGATGTTTTTCTTGTTTCTAACTCCTATTTTCCGAGCAACGAAGATAAATGATCTTTGTTGAATTACTAAATTATTGTATCTGCACATCATTGCCTGTTGCTTTTTTATATTCCCGTTCATATCCACTATCCGTTATTTGTCCAACATCTAATAACTGTAGGTTCTCATAGATGCTTACCGTAATTCAGCAAAAACACAGCGCGACGCGTTTCCTTGATGGTTAATTAACGAGTTGAAGCTCTTCGTTTGTACTTCGTTGGAGCGGCTGCATCATTTAGTCATCTGTTTATTTATTTAGTTTTGACAAGGTTGCCCTTATACATGAGGGCCTGTATGGGATGCTCATTTTTGAGAGGTTCATATTTATGGCCACTAGATAAATGACTGCTTTCGTATAAGGGTCGTAACCAACAAGATTCTGAGACCTGCATTTGACACATATAAAATACGATCTCAAAAATAGATGTCTCTAAGCCTCTTACTGGCTATACGTTATTGCAATACATTTACTGCTAGCCTGGACATATACACAGACACCCTATAAATAATATATTCTTTTACAAATCAATCAAGCGGTAGATACTCGTTTCCTGCAATGATACGTGATATTACATTTATGTAAATTTTATTTTATCTACGTTTATATATATCGAAGCGTCGTGTACGTAATGTTTAACAGCACAGTACAGGCAGAGTCTTTAAACAAACTGATGCTTGCTTTTACTACTTCGTTTTTTCATCATTTTCTAGGTTGAAGTGATGTGTAGCACTATAATGGAAACACCCCGCCACATCCAGAATACATCTAGGCTTCATTTTAGTTAAGTAACGTTGGTTCTCTAGATTGAACCACAAACCGTAATAACCGCACCCATTCAGTAATTATCTTCACTACATACCCTATTGGTCCTTGAATATCTGGCGTCCAAATCATTTCTGGCGTAGCTCGAATTGTACTTATGTTCCCATAGTAGCGCTTTGGCCAGCGAATTCGTGGTTCCTTCCAAAACTGAAAATGTTGTGATAGAGTACAATGTTTAAACAAAGCAGAGGATGTGATATTCGACAAGCTTCGACGGTTAGAGGTTAGCTCGAGGAATATCTGTACCTGCATTGAGCTCACCTGAGTTTTTCTCTTCCGAAGTTGGTTCTTTAAACTTTATTACTTATTAAGCGCTTCTAGTTAAAGAGCTTGGTTCTTTTAGTGACAAATATGTAACCGTTTAAGAATGGAACGATTGCAATAGGTATTGCAGTGGCTAACGTATGAAAAGCCCCATAGAATAGATTATGCGGAGGTCAATAGGCTTGTTTTTCCCAATGAATTCTTTGCAAGATGGTTTGTACTCGGTCAGGAAAGTTATCATGTGTATCATCTGTAGCAATTCCAATTACAGTGGCCCTTCATGTTAGGAAGAAACACTGACTGAGAGAACACAGGCTACCTGCCAACCAAATAGTAGTGTTAGATCTATGGTAAAATGTATGTTTTCTATCTGGAACTTTTGATGGGTTTCCATCCCACTGGAAACATCGTTAAGATCCTTATAAAGTATACTTGAAATCGAGTTGCGTATAGTCAGACCGAGCATAGAAGGGCTGTAGAAATTAGTGTGTGTGTAATCGGGTTCAGTGAACGAATGCCAGTGAGCAGGAATTTGAAATGAACATCCACCGCCTGCAAAAATAACGATTTAATTAGCTCTTATCGTTTTTAAGTCAACTTTTATGATCTACATCATTATAGATAATTAAAGATAAGTAGGCTTTATAATTAATATAAGAAGCAATGTATTCCCATGGTTTCACTAATTTGACCGATGTGTTAGACACCAACACGGTACGTTTCGGCCTCACCTTCGAGTCGTCTGCTACGGGGCGTGCAAGAGGATCATAGACGTTGTTACCGAAATATCGCTCGTTGATTGCGTTAGCCGAAGCAGTTATATTGCGAAAGCGACGCCTAGGCAACAGTCGATAAGGACGTGACACTCCTATAAAGAAAACAGTTGAGAAATGCTTAACGTTTTGCTCAACCCTCGCCTTGAAGTATCCTAAACCTTCCGACTCTGATGTTGTTTTTGAACTTGTAAAACTAGAGAATGCACGAGGTACGCGCACGTAGATCTTGAAGCCACGCAATGTTTATGATTCTTGTGCTACTGTCATTGTGAAAAAACGTTCCGTGAAGCTATACTACTTGTACGTCTCTGGGCGCGTATACAGTTACAATATATATATACAATGTGCATTCTGTTCGGACGCCTCATTACGGATGAATAGCTACGTACACAATTGAACGCATAATTCTACAATACCATTAAGATCTTCATCTCGTCGTGTGGTCTGGAACCTCTTCGTGTTCTTCGAAACAGCTGAGCCATATTTCGCTCGTATGATAGAAATACAGATAAAGTTCAATTTGCAAATTGTTGTAAAAATGAATAGTGTGTTCGGGCAACCGGATGCGGTAGTTCATCCGTGGATGATAGTTAAAAGAAAATGTAATTTTCCAGATTTTTCGAACAAAACTTAGATGACTACAATTTATGGTCTGGTCGTTGAATAAAAAGAGCTTGTTGGTCAGGTGGGGGCAACTCAGCAAACACACACAGAAAGCAGGAAAGTCAATTCTATTTGTGCTCTTTCCACCCAAATCCAAAGAATAAAATACCAAAGGTTTATATCGGAAGGGCCATAACATTATAGCGAACAGACCTTCTTCGGTGTGCTTGATGACGCATGAAAAGAAAGCTCTATTGTGTTTTTTTTATTTATCTTTTTTTTTCTCTCATCTTAAGTTTTCTTATCTTAAAATTATACGCAACAACGTGAGTGTCAATTGCCTAAACTGGATAGCTGAATAATTAAGGAGATACTCTCTTTTTTCTCTCTTTTCCTGCCATTGAGAAGAATTTGAAATAATCGTAAGTTCCCTGTCTTATAACTTCTGTGTTTAGTCTTCATTTCAATAGAAATGACCTACGCCAGCTCCATGACTATGATTGGTTTGTCTTCGACTAAGTTGTTCAGTCTGTTACCCGTGAAACAGATAAACTGAAAAACGCCGATCCCATTAGGACAGGTGGATATCGGTGTGGTCGGCCTCATTAACAACGTCGACAGAAAAAATGGCCTTTGTTTGTGCTGATCTAGGTTAAAGAAAAGAACGGGTGTTTTTAGCAGAGGCTATTCATGTGTGCTACTGCTAACCTCGTGGTCGACGCGTTGATGTGCGAGTGCGTGAATTTATAGTTGTAAACAAAGCTGCTCTAGCTTCACGATGGCATGTGCTTGAATTTGTTGATTCGAGCGTCTTCGGCAGTTCTTCCATTGCTTTGAAATGTAAAGGATTTCCTCAGTCAGAATTAGATCCACGAAGCGTCAAAGGTCTTGAAGCATGACGACTCACGCGTCTGCCTCGCCTCCCGTATACGTCCAATGATACAAATAATCACGCGATAAAAATGTGCGTAATACTTTGCAATAATTCAGATATCACCCCCAGTGTCCTATACTATTATGGAAATTAAAAACGTGTACCAATCTATTATCGGTGACTCCGGTGAATCATTCCGGTTTTCAAATTCGTCATTGCGTCCGAATAACAACTCCTACGAGTCGGAATGAAACTGGGGGGTATTGCGTGTGGAGTACACACCTAGTCCTAGCAGACTTACCAATAGATGTACATATTACCACAAACAGAAGTAAAAGTCGCATGGTACCGCGATATATCCAACGTTATCTATAGAATAAGAACGATCACGTACACATTTCACAAAACAGTGCAAAAAGCCAGCACGATTTCGTCTGTGTATTCGATCCCTATTAGTAAGTTCAACAAAAAAGCAGTTAGAGCCCTGAAGGGTAATAGTGCTAATGACAAGCTGTTCACTCCGATCTACATAGAAGGGTCCTTAACAGTACGTGTAGCATCGCTGTTGTTGGTGGAGGGTAGCCATTGAAGGGCGTATTCGTGAAAGGGCCGATTCGCCTTTGCGACCACCGCTAACCTATTCCACCAATATCATATAGTGGTTCGCCTACCTTTTCCTAGTACATTGAATCAGTCATCGCATCATTAAGGAAAGCTTATAAAACAATTAGCAACCATCGAACGTCTCAGCTCGCTTCCGCTTGGTCACCTCTAGTCAAATATGTTTGTCTTCGGAATTATATAGGCTATTTGTTGTAGGTACAAGTCCTATCAACACGTGGGGGTATTTAAAGAAACAGTTAGCCTTCTGTAGGCAGTATACGAGGACACCGGGTAATTAGCCAGCGACCTCTTTCTAAAGAAACTGAGTAAGGTCGCAGTACTTATGCCTACCTGGGCTATCAAAGGTTTCTGTTAGCCTTTTTATAATTCGTGGGTGTTACACGTACAACACGTTTAGCAATACTACCGTATGACTAAGCTTGTTAACGTAAATGTTAAGCGTGTCGCTCGAATAACAGATCCAGCGTATGATTCCTACTGTTTTTCGCACTAGACTTTCAGAGTTAATCTGGCTTCAATCTGATTAACGTGTAGAACGTGTTTGCTCGGAAAAGAGATGCTTAACATCTGGAAATGGAGGTGAGGCTATGACACAGCTCTAGTGTAGAAGATATGCACAGGGAAAAGGATTTATACATCGAAAGATAACTCGGGCTGACCAAACGGGACAGATAACAATACTGCAGAGACCACAAATGCACGGATGTGCATGTTTCAGGTATTTACTAAGGACTTGCTTCAACTGACGAGGTGTTACACCGCGGCCGCTGAGAATTGATCATTAAGAACGAACGTGAGTACGAATCGAACGACTGCAACGGCTAGCAACATTTTCACCGGATTAAATGTGTGCACGCGGATTGCGAAGGCGCGTACGCACAATGTCCGACCAGATACCCAGATATAGAGGGAAGTAGCTTTTTTTTTGCGTGCTAAGATGTTCGACAACGAAAGCATTATTCAGCGAACACGTCTAGACCTCCAGATGATCTGGATAACATGCTTAAAGAGATCATCTTAAGAAGTGCCCTTAGAAAAGAAGGTACCCTGCAGTGCATGGCCCAGCCATGCATATACGGCTGTAATTGTAATAGCCAATTGTAGTTTAGAAGTAGTTGTTTTGGTGGTTTTTGACTTTAATGTGGTGGTGCCCATCATAATGCGTTTACCTGCAAAAGCAGAATACTCAAGGAAACTGATTGCAAGATTTTGGTATGAGTGACCGCGTATTTATTATATATGCATACCATGACTGTCAATAATGCGACCTGACTGTTGTTCCATACTCCCCCTTAACCCCCTAGCTTTATTCAAACTCTTAATCAGACCAAGGGGTGTAACATGCCTTGCGATGCAATAGGCTGGATGGTTGCTAAGGGAACTGAGAGACGACATACTAACAAATCATTTTGTCTGGAGACTTAGTTCTGAAATAATCCTGAGCCTATCTGTTTGAATAGAATACAACACAATAGTGTTTCATTACGTTTATACATATATATCCTTCGGCCTTGAAGTTTTTGGCTCTAGAGTTCTTTCGAAAACTTCTGCTATAGCCATATATATATATATATATATATATATATATATATATAAACAATTCATTAGAGTAAAAGAAGCTATTTTATATACAAACAAACTGCGTTTCCTTTACGTTATGGGTTTTATTGCCAAATATCCGCTGCTTTTTGGAAATTTGCGGCCATTAGGGCTGTTAATAGAATAGACCTTTTTAGAACTTTTTGGAAATGGGTGTTGTATTGACAGCTCCTATTGACCGTTCCTAGAGCATTCTAAGGCCAGTCTATTGACTTTTTACAGTACGCCAGATGAATCTATCGATCACTCTGACACTTCTGTTCTACCTAACTATGCACCCGCTTAATTCTAATGAACTAATTAACTTCGTATTAACGAGGTCACGCTAGACAGCAGTATAATCTCAATGCTGACAGCGTCCCCCCTCCGACTCCTTTTGTAAGATTTTGTTAGCTCTCGAATTGTCGATGCCCCGAATCTTGCAATCCTCGCGTGTTTATCTCCTGCGAGTCTTTGGAGTGAAAGCTCCGTCGGGTCGTGCAACCCAGTCTTGAAACCCTGCTGTTTTGAGGTTGGCGAGTAGTTTGATAATGTGTTCTTGCTTATCTGTACCCATAATACACTGTATCACTACAAATATTGATATGTTGTTGGTGTTTCTGATTGCACTGTTTGGCACATCTTTCGTAAGTACGCAAGCTACTGAAGCCTGTGCCACGGCGCAGGCAGTCATTTAGATAAAAGTCCTCGTTGATATACTTAATACATATGACAGCGCTTCCGTACAGATTCCGCAGGCGTTATGAAAAGGAAAGGATTAAGATGCCAATGATTTTCTGGCTCCTCTTGTGACTGTCAGCAGTTAAATCAAAAAGTCGTCTCTTTTGGAATTGACAAAAATATCAATAAACCCCAAGAACCCTGTCTATCATGTCTTATCAAATGGTTTAACAGTAGATAATTTAGATTGTTACTTTTTCTAGGAGTAAGCGAACGGCTTTTGGGGTCATTTGCTTTGATCAACTCTCGAAGTTTATGCCACTGAATACGTAGGGCCCCTTCCGGAAGGGGCACTCAGCGTGAGCCACTTTCCATCGATCCGAAGTAAGGTTCAAAAACAGGAAGTTCAGCTGGTGAACGAGCTCATCATAAATATATATGGTTTCCTTCTAGTGGATATTATTATTGAATCATCAGTCTGAAAACCGTTTCTGTTTCCAACACCCGAACACATTACAGGGTCACGAGCAAAAAGCAATTTACTTTTGGCTAATAAATCGTAGATGGCAGTTTATCAGCATTTTCATTTATATTTATTACATAACATAGTGTTAATATTCTGAGACAATACAGAGCAACACCTCGACGCTTTTACAAATACCCCTCCATTCTGTGAAGGGTTATTCTCTCGTAATCAGTGTGCTTGTTTGAATATCAAACAAATGAAATCAAGTCAAGTTCAGTCTATTGCCGTTTATTTAAGAGCTGCTACAAACAACCAGACAAAACTGTGTAAACCTGAGTATTATGGGTTTACGTTGTGCCCTCAAAGACTTACCGACTCTGAAAGTCGCTATTGAAACGCTACGGCAATTTACACGAAACATTCGCGTTGAAGACACCTTATTAACGGGTACTCTTGTCTGCTCTACAATCGCCGCGAATATGGGACATGCATCACGTATTACCAATATGCTTTAAGATCGAAATTCAGAAGAAACACTACCTGCTAGAAATCTTTTTTCAGTCGTCTCTTCGTTAACTACGACGTTATTGATGAGATAATCGATACATTCGTCGTCGACCGCGAGAAACTAAATTAGTACCGAAGAATTTAATTTCGCTATAGGACTTCAGCGACGAAAACCTACTCACGACAGCGAAGTGGAAAATGGCGCGCCTCGTTCAACAAAGTAAATGTATCCGAATACAGGTGGTTGTCAATAGGCTCGTTCATATATTAATTATTTACGAATTTTCAGATGTAACAATACTTCTTTTGAGAAAATTAGAACGTATGAGGTGTCTCGAGAGGGGGCCTGCAGCGTTATAATAAGAGATAGTATGAATTCAAAAGACGACAACAAAAGCACTTCTCGTTAGGTAAAATAACAGGTTGCAGAAAGTCAGCATTTTTGTTTCTACTTATGTGCGACACGCCGCAATTCTGAATTTCTTTATCATAGCGGAAAGCATCAAGCTGGTACTTCCACATAATCGAAATCTCCTTCCATTCAGTACAGAGGAGTCGTCTTTTTGTCTCCGCTAGTATCACTACTAAGCAGTTATTTCGTAGCTGACTTCAAAGTCCGAGACAATAATCCGAGCGGTGCCTTCCGCTGCAGTCAACAGGCACGGAGAATTGACCTCATATTTAAAGCTGAGTAAGCCTGAACTCTATACCTATTCAGTTTTAAGTTAACACTGAGTGTAGGTTAAAGGCGTAGTTATGATATGTCTGTTTCTGAAATACAGAGGGAATGTGGCGTAGTTTGGATTAAAAATTGAGCATAGACACGGTTCGATTTGTGCTGGGAACGAATCGTTTGAATCAATGCTTAGTAAGGCAGCACCCAATTCAAAAAGCATAATAAATTTATCTTGATAATAATCAACTAATTTTTACATTTTTCTCGGTGCCAACTATCTGTAACAATAGCAGCAGATAAATGTAATACCAGACAATGGTGCGCACGATCCCTTGCACTAACCAATACGCACAAATCTCCTCGCTAATTTGCCCTCACTAAGTTCCTGATAAGTTCTTAAGAAGCCTAATGGGCATAAGCTAGCCAATAGGTACTGGATTTTTCTCAACAGAGAGTTGATTATCTTCAAACCGAGAATGGATGGCCAGATAGAAATGATGTGGGTAATTACCGCTTTGCCGGACGGCTCCTGAAAAGTGTATGGAGAATTATATTACATTGTTCTGAGGCTGGATCTTTGCTTCGCAGCCGCCGAAGAACACTTTCTTTTATGGTAAAAATATATACATATATATACAGGGAATTCTGAGCAAAATTTTCAAATCGGTTCACTATTTTGTATTGGTCCAACGTAAGAGCATACTCGTTCTGTGATCGGATAATGCCCTGTAAAAAATACCACCTTTAACCTGTTTTTGTAAAAGGTAAGCTACTAGAGCGCCCTCTAAATGACAGCCTTTGCAAATGAAACATAAAGGCAGATCGTCATTTATGCACAGAGGTACCAGTGCGTACGTAAGATGCGTGGGCATATCTCAATCGCAAATGACATGGTAACATTCAGGTCCTCAGGCGTTAACTACCAGCTCCACCAGGACTTTACTGTCATCCCACTAATTTATGCTCGCTCATCATTCGCCTCCAGCTTGTCACCATATGACAGCGCCCTTTGGAAATGTTAGCCTTTTTTTCTGTCTAATCTTGATTCTTGCAGAAATTATACGAGAGCTCGCTTCCCGGTATGACCGAATTTTTCCTTTCGTTGTGGGTCGCGGGTGACACTCTCAGCATACTTCGTTTTTTTACTCATTTTTGCTTAAATACGCCTATAAAAAAACTACAGACGAATTCAGACATTGTCATTAGTAATAGCGTGAAAGTGGCTCCACCGGAAGGGCAGACTGCATTCCGACCGTGAAGTACTGCATGTGTGTGTACGCAATCTCAGTTCTCGATGGTGAAATGTACGAGTTCCGCCCTACCGACAGCGAATGAAGAGCCATCATTCACCGAAGTGAACACGACTGTCGTTGAGGGCAGTGTCTTTAAATCATTTGGAAGAGTAGATCGAGCTGCTCAACGCTTGGTTCAGTGAGACATGAAACTGACCGGTCAGTGTCTGACGTTAGTTTAACGCCTGGTGAATGGACTTCATTAGAGCCAGTCTTGAAAAGTATAAATGATAATCGATTGATTTTTATGAAGTAGGATTTACAACGCGAGCTCACCATAAGATTACATGCATACGAGAAGAAGAAAACGCGCTTCAGTGAAGCAAATCTCATACATCGGCTTTAAAAGTATCACATGGTAGAGCAGGTACGCGTAACCATGAACCTTTCTCTAGCTCGTCCAACCGATAAACTCTCGAGCACTAGGCTCATCAGACGAAAACAGTCTCGACGATTGACACAAATCCTAAGTCAAATCTTAAGGGTGACAGAAGCAGTCTTTTACTTCATGCCGATAGATTTGTGCATTGTGTAGTTAGCAAAGGGCTTTCCCTATCATTAGACAGTGTCAATGTCGGAAGCAGAGCGTGTCCTGCCAAACGAAACGCTGTTTGTATAAGCTATTTTAAGTAACCTTGGCCTAGTTAGGGCAGGGCGATGGTCCTGTGTAATAAATAGCAGCGTCCATGGTCGGTAGCAGAAACAACACGTAAGATAGACGACATTTTGGAGATGCGGAGTATCGTGTTCGGCTGAGGGAACTGTTGTGGTCGGCGAAACTTAGTACGGCGGCAAACATTACAAAGGTGAAAACGTTCGTTTTCTATTACTGCTACGACCAGAAGGATATAAACTCGAAAGTGCTACGTTAGGTCTTCGGAATCAAATACAATGGGAACGACAAATTAGGTAAGGCCAACGCTTAAACGCTTCGTTCGCGGCAACTAAAAGAAAAAGGAACATTCGTGAATCAAAGACATTGGAGAGCTGCAGACGACGGCCGCGGTATGATTATAGTATCACAATTATAGTAGTCCCAATAAAAGAACAGAAGTATCTTTCCATAGACCATGAAGCAATCATAGTTAAAATTCAGCATTTCTTAAATGTCATCATACGATTTTAAGGCCATTGGGAGATATCTGGATTAAAGTATGTCCTAGATTTTGAAATATATTAGACTACTGTAGATGGATTTCTTCCGTCTCTTTAGATCTGCTTTAGGTTTTGCTAATCACTGGTCTGAAGAGCGGACGCGTTCTGCAAGTAGCGAGTCGATCTTAAGAAATTCGTTTCTACTTGCCAGTTCTGTTTCAGTATCAACTTACGCTAGAAAAGCTATTATAGGGAAAATAACAACGAAAAATTTCAGGCAAGCATATCTATAAACGATAGAATGAAGCGAAAAAATCGGCAATGAAAACACTGTATTTGGGGTGCCAACCAGTAGATAAATATGTTGTTTACGTATCAGTATCATGCGTATATTTACGTATCGTTTAGCTTCTTACTTTCAAAATTAGTTTCCATTGCTCGTTGAATGCAAAGATAATATTTGTATTAGTCCTTGACGAGGTAGAACAATATCGATATAAACCAACCATGTTTACAGGCCAGTAACAGCTGGAAACGTCGCGCCATCAGGTGGCTGCTTAAAAATGTTTGTACGAAAATGAGCGAAAAACAGCGTGTGACATCGCGTCGTCATGGTAGAATAATAAATACATTCGAATAAACATTACTTATATTTTTTTAATATAAATATCAGTTATCACATCTGCCTCAACTGTGGCCTATTTTTTTCAAAGCGTAAGCCTATTTTTTCTTCCCTAGTAAGCCTACTCATTTCAAAGTATAATTCTCTACCCTGTTTGTAGAACGGTAAATAGGTTCAATTGTTTAAATGACATTATGATATAGTATTACGAATGGTCAAGATCACATTCCGGTCTCAACTGACGGGAGTATTATCGTTAGGTCCCGTCTCTCATACGCTGAAAATTTCCTGTCTCCTTTGCTTGGCGAGGTCAGGTAAAGTCGGCCGTAATTGAAAGTGACTGTGGTATAAAATATTAATTTTACTATAATAGATCTTTGGCCTTCCGCACTAATTTCTAATTTGCCTTCATTTTTGAAGAAATTATTTTTTGTGCGAATTTTAAACGATAAACGGCCGTTAGATTGGATGCTGTATAGGTACGCTGGCGACCGTACGATATGGTGGAATCCTTTAGCAAATTTGTTTTTTTCGACCAGGATTGGAAAGATGAACGAACGGAATGCAACGCAACTGAACACGCAGGCATATCTAGTGTACGCTTATACCGATTTGAACTCCTCCGATGGCGCTTGAGTAAACCCACACACCCCTTAAATATATTACAGCGTGTATATATTAAGACCTAAAGTAAGAACTTGGCTCATTTACTGTTTCAAGAGGAAACCTTAATGTAGACCTGAACCGTAATATGCTGCTACCAATGAAAAATCTAGAAAATTATTAAGGCAATAAAAATCATGATAAAAAGGACTAGTGCATTCACTAATTTTTTTTTAAGCTTTAGCTACAGATTCAAGCCACAAATAATTGGGTGTCAACCACGGCGACATTGGTCTCACAGTTCCCACTGCACTGTACTGTACTGAAGTGAAGATGTAAAAAGATGGCGTCCGCTTGCACAGGTCATCATTTATGAGGTGTCAATTATGGCACATACACTTCGTGTGAATCATTTTACCATTTTCAGTTGTAGACACGACGCAGCTATGACGGGCAGCGTGTTTACTCCATTCATAGTTAAAATAACTACGGTTATGTGCAAAGTTGCAGATTTATCAGGGTCAGGCAAGTTTACAAACGCAAGCATACCCAAATATAGCGATATATTTTTTTCAAGCGGAAATCTTACGCCGGAACGTTTTATTTACATTAGCGCTTTCGGTGATCATATGTTAGTGAGTAGATAATAGTTGAACGAAAAACTCCCTACAACTTTCCATTGGTCCTTACAGAACCATGAATTTCCCCTTGAGAGCATTTCTCCATTTTATACATTGCAGCGTTAGCGTTGCGGGTCACTTGTTGTGCATATTGTGCGGAAATAGCTTATACCAAATCATTTAAGTTTTAAGCACTTCTAAGTTCGCAACATAAATTTTCGTGAGAAAAGAGGCCACCATTCAAAATTGGGGAACACTATTTATGAATTTTTCTTAGCTACATTCTTTTGGGGGTCTGCCTAGCAATTCTGATCATGACCACACGTACGAAAAACCTAAGTTTTTTTAGAGGTTGGTCGCCACTTAAAATTTAAGCTGCTACAAGTGGGGGTCTCCAAGGCACCTAAACATCTCGAAGTATAATACAGAATTGAGCGTAACGGTAGGTTCGAGCGGTTATCTCTACACACCGAGAATGCCTTTGATTGGTTCGAACAAAGGACTTGCGTTTTGGTTTGCGAACTGCCGCCACTCTTGTACAGGACATTATATGTCGTGACGCTTCAAGGGCCCTACCTCCATTCAAACTGCGCGTTCTGGCGCATACATGGAACGTCTCGCATCACAGTTCAGGTTTTCCAGAATTAAAACATATAATTTGCTGGAAATTTTCGTTCTAAGTGTGCATATTTGTTAACATTTAGCCCTTCATCTACAGCTCCGAATCAAGCAAACTAAAGAGTAAGAGATAGCCACAGCTCTACTGTAGGCATGCACGATCAGACTACCTGCCTGCCACTTTTTCGTGCAACGATTTTAGTAATGCTATTTTCGTCCGATCGGAAAGCACAGAAATTTGCGGTAGGTCAGTGTGGGGCCCAGCCCTGACGGCTATATCTACTTCTGTTGAAACAGTAGCTGTAAATTTTAATTACCTTTTTTGTTTCGTTTGATGCCAGCTTGGACTTTCTTTCAATAGTACTACAGACTAAAAAAAAACGGAGAAAATGACAGACACCACCAGTTCAACAGGTCGGGGTCACTGTAGTTGAGTTCGATATCCAGTTAGGTTCTTGGCAGAGCTGCCCCTCTGCTCGCTTTGTAAATCTAATCTGTCAACTTCCTTTTCTTCGTCACTGAATCTAGCCGAACGCTTTTTCCTGGGCCAATTCTTCTCGCTGAGAATACGTGCAGCCAGCTTCTTGCCTTGCTTCCATTGCTTTCCGGACTTTTACTTCACGATACCCTTATTTACTGCTGCTAATGCTATCTTAAGTTGGAAGTCGGCGAGTTCCTCTCATACCGTACTGCAAACGGCGCGCTGTGCTAGGTTATGCACCTTGTAGTCCGACCAACTTGAGTCGCAAAGGGTTACGAGTCTGAAAGTGCCCTGTCCATCCGGTGGAAGTAGAATAGGAAGTTCCCGTTCCCTGGGAGAAACTGAGTAGAATAAAAAGCAGGTGAATTTTTCGCTCGCCTGATCTAACCATTAATAATTACAGGGATGTATTTTCAGCGTTAGCGTTAGGAGCGCCGTGCGGTATGGATCTCCGTTTTCCTTCTCTGGGGTGTCCGGCATCGATTTCTTAATTTAGACCGATGTCTCTATTGGTTGCTAGCGCGTCACGGGAAATGTCTCTCATTGCTTGATCTCTATAAGAAGAACCACCATGCAACACAAAAGAAATAATCCGGCAGAACTTTGCTATAAAAATCAGCCGATTGAACGCCATAGGGGGAGCTCGAGCAATGTGTCGTTCGCGCTAGGGTCCAGCTTGTCTGACTCTCGTATTCACCCAGAAACTATTAGATCGTCGGGCTGCAGTACAGGTTTAATGCCGAAGATAAAGCCTCTAAGCGAAGAACGTCGTAGCAAATAAGATTTCACAACACGGGATTAGATATTGAACTCTGAGATACTTCTGCAGCCATAAGAAGGGTATTCCTGTAAGATAATTTCGAGGCATTTTCCGTCCTCCGCTAGCTAAGTATCGTTCTCTTTGGTAGGCTGTTGAACACGTTCTTAGTTAGTATCAAACATCACTGCCAGGAAGACACTGCTTTATCTCTGCAGAGATCTTGCGTATGGATCCCGCCTTTTGTAGCGCCGACTTGCGACTTAAAGCGCTCTGTAAAAGTCACACAATGTTTTCAGTTAAGTATAGTTTTTAATTTAGCCAATGTGACGTACTTCGGAGTTAGCAAATTTATAGCTGTCACGTAAAATGCAAAGTAAGCTTTCAAGCTTCGGTTCATTTGCTCCGGTCGTGCGGCGTCTCAAACGTAGCATATTGCGAGGGTATAAAGAGCTCTTCCTGCTTGCTTCTAATCTTTTTCACGTTTGCTATATTTCACACAGTGGTCTACATGCGTCGCATCGACTAATTCCTCTTCTGTACGTCACTTAAATCTGGCAGCGTTTCCTTCCCGCCAGTATGAGTACTCTGTGGTTGAGTCTGATTGGTTTAATGGTAGTAGATTGTTGAAAGAGCAATTAAACACCCGGTTCATATACTAACTCTAGATCTATCGCATTTGTCTACAATTTAAAAGAACTTTTTATCAAGTGAGTTTCAATAGGATGCCACCTCGTATTTGCGTTAGACTGTTTCTGTGAAGATAAATCTAGCGACATATGGATGTGCTTTGCCCTACTGACGTTTCCCTCATAATCTGTTCCTGCTACTCACGTCGACGTGGATTTGTTACAGGGCGTATATTTTCAAGCCAATAGGGTCGTATTTCGCTGGATGTGGAGAGTGGATTTTCGGGGCCGTGGATGTTGGTGTTTTGCTTATTAAATTCACGTTTTATAAGTTTACTTTTACACAATTATTCTAGATGAATCCGTTTGGAACTCGGTAGAGCAAGTTCTCTGTGGAAAAAATCCCCTTCTCACATAAATTCCCTATATTCTTATGTATCAGGCGTTTCCAGTGCTCTGTTGATGGTGCCCTAATAAAATCTACGACGGTTACCTGTTAAGATCAGACACGTTGAACGATTCAGACACAGGCAGAATTTCCGTATGCGTATGTATTTAATAGAAGTGTCTGTCAACTTAAAATAACAGCGTTGTTTCAATGTAGCACGCGTTTTACAGTTTATGTGTATATGGATGATAAATGAATTCGGCATTTGTAGCGTCAGTTAGGCTTTCCGACATGTTATTATTAGTAATTTTATAATATATTCAGCGAAAATTAGTTGCTTCTATTATAAAATTAGGCGTTAAATGGTTGCTACAAACGCGTACAGTAACGCTGTTCTTGAGATCGGGTTAAATGTCGGCCAAAAATCCTTTGATATCAATAAAGTGCTGCTTATGTGTCACCAGTTGAATTTGCCAATCCAACATAAAACCAAAGGGCACGCCCTATAAACATCGTTACTGTTTCGGTTTAGGACTTTAAGCTGAAAAATATCGTATGGCGTGACATTGTCTTTAGAAATCAGCTCATGCAATTGATTTCGTCATTTCATACGAAAACGCAGTCAGTCAGACGACTCGGTGAGCTTAGCTTGGAAAACGTTTTCTTTAATGCTGGCCCCCTGTTAATCGCGAGACAAACGTCTCGCGATTAACGGTGACCATAGCCGAGCAGTACTGTTATATAGAAAGCACACATCGTAACACTATAATATAGAAACAGAGAGCGCTATCCGATCGTGCTGTGCGTGAAACCGTGTTGCTTGTCTACCTATGGGCGGCTCACACTGTGACAGGCAGGCAGGCAGGCAGCCAATATGAATCGTTTGTCGGAGAGCGACTAGGATGGCAAAGCCACATTTTTTTCTATTGTTCGTGTACGCCTATGCAGACGGTAACTGAAACATTTCGCCGAAGCGTCAAACCGAAAGGGTTATTTACAGGTAGCCAAAACGTTGATTTGAGTTATCTAATAAAAAATTGATTTTGTTCTTTGCTTGCGTAATTTTTTACTGTTAGTTTCCGCCAAATAATCCATGAGGTCCGTCGTTCACCAATGCGTATTCCGACATTTCGATACCAATGAATTACTATGGAATTACTATTTATTTTTTTACGTAGACATAACAATCAAGAGTAGTTTGACCTTCGGACATTATATTATAATGTTGACAATGCTGTATCTTCATCACTCCGACACTAAACAAGCCTAACGGTACTTAGTCGCGTAACCGCATGAACCATCGACGCTGGAAAATTCAGGCCCTAGTCTCAGGTAGTCTTGTGAACTGTCGTCCCTGCTGTGAGAATAGACAATCCGCTCGCTTCCATTGGCAATAATAGTATCAGAAACTCATATACTCATTAATATAGCGACATTTCGCTCGCAAAACTATCAATTCAAATACAAGTAGTGTTTGCGCTGGTATAATTAACTGTGAAAGTACACGGGCCGGTCCCGTGATGATAAGACATAGTCACTCTACCTAGTGTCCGAGGCTTACTATCTCAATGAGCTATATCAACTAGAAGTACCGTAATAGACGCTGCCACGTTTCGACCTAAAGGACATTGACGTAAGGAAGGGTCGACGAATTGTTCTATCTGAAAAGTCCACTTTCACTAATGACATTGTTCACTACGAAGGTACGAGAGCGCTCTTCAGCGGTTCTCCTGACTCATTCGTTGTTTCTTGCCTTTAATGAGTTCATCTAACGTGAGCCGAAACGAGCTTATCTGTTATTCTTGATAATGTAGAGTCGCAACAGCTGACTTGGTCAACATTGCAAGCAGCGGCCCAAATACCCCCCTAACCGACAGCGGGCCAACCGTTTAAACAGAGCACGTGCGTACTGAGCGCGAAATGACCGTCGCCAGGAGCGACTGCTAGGGCCGACTCGCTTATTGTTTACGATATCAAAAAACAACGCTAAAAATAATCTAACATAGAGTTCAACTTTTTTTAACTCAAATACAAGTGACTATCGGAAAAATTGCCTTAGCCGTTTACTTTTTTATCACAACCTGAGTTATAACTATCTCGCGTTTTTGCCAGTAATAGTATTGCTTAGTGACTCATCCAATGAGAATCATAAACGTATCGCTACCGAGGATATTTTACTACGCTCTAAAGACAATACTGGCGTTAAGCGTAGCCCCATTGCTGACTAGACATGCCCACGGATGACTAAGCGGTATTACATTTCTTCTAGGGATTTGTTTAAAGCTAGGATATGATGAACATCTAGCATCCTGTGCCATTTCGGAAGGGATACATTATAAAAATTTCAACGTTTTCAGCTCCGAGCAGACTTCTGCTTTGGAAGAGAGGAGTGGTAATTATATCTTAGTAACCTCACGTATGGATTCAAATACGAGACCAAGGACGTTATTAGAAAAGTGAAATTCCGATACGGGTTAGTGTGGTGTTTTTTTTTGTGACTGTAATCCCAGATCTTATTCTCAGAAACAAAACTAGCTAAAAATTGATACTAGGGTAAGATATTGAATATTATACTATATTCAGTGATATACAAATTGCATCTGCCATTTTCTTTTTCAACTTAAACCTAAAAATATCGAAAGAAAACGCTTACAATAGGTCTCTTTACTTATACGGGTTTTGTAGTAGTATCGGTGGCGAAACCCGAAGCAGAAACTTGGCTAGCGTCCTCTCCCAATTTTTCGTATTCTTTGATGTCTCTCGGACGTGTCACCCGTACAAAATCCAGTACTGGCAGGCTATGTCCGTGTATATATATTGATATATATGTAGCAATATGCGGATTGCATCATTTGTGAAACTGTGAACTGAAGGCCTTTCTTCGTTCAGCGAAACGAACAACGATGCTGTACCAAAAACTGACCGATATACCTGATCACCGACCCAACTGAGCTGGCTGGGTCTCCTTGCGATCGAATACATAGACAGCTACACCTAAATGCTCTAACAGAGCTCGCTGCTCCGTCCTTTCAAGTTCGTTATCTCGCCCTATCCCTTTGGCGTCGTGTGCATCCATACAACCCTTCAGGGGTCTAGGTATGGTCGTATGTGCCGCTAGCTAAAATACGCTATTTTCGCAACGGAGTAGTCGCTTGTCTTGCGTTGTGGTGTCTTGAGGCGCACGCTAGTAGGCCGGACATAAGCTCAGGCTCGGACAGAACGGGTTTACAAACAACATGATGAGGCTCTGAAAATAGCGTAACCGCTTTCCAAATCAACGCAAATAGAAACTAGACTGCTTGTTATTGCTAATATGTTACGAGATCTTTTGGTCATATTCTCACGAGCCGGACCTGGCTCAGATGGTAGGCATCGGTGAAATTGTCGTAAAATTAATAACTTCAAACTCTGTAACAAACAACTCTTCACATTGTAGTAAACAAGTTAAAATTTAACATGTAAAAACGGCTTGATTCAAGACGGATTATGATCTTCCGCGTGTGATAGGTAATCTATGCGGGAGTTTCATTCGGCCCAAATTGTTTAGTGGCTTCTTTCAGATTGACACTAACTATTCGTTATTTCAGTGTATATTATTCCGGTTAAACCGTATGAAGTTTAATGTGAATGGGATCCTGTGGCTGTCTGATAACACGCGAGTAAAAACCGCCTCCTGTTACGAAGCCTTAGCGATCAGTGTCGTCGAGTCAAGGTATATATGCCAGAAAGTGTACACGACTCTCATTTTGGCATTAATTGACTAACACCTTCAAGTTTAATAGTCTGAGACGAGTTGAATCAGTCCATCTAGATAGCTTATATGGGCCGTTACAGTTCAGCCGATAGACTTTATTAGGAGATAGCTTAGTCGATGTATTCAAATGCTCATCGTTAAATTGCTGGCAGCATTGTTGTACTTCTGAAAGGAACAGATACAGGTGAAAAGCGTAGCTGCTTTCGATAGGCATATGCTATATCTGCCCCGTCATGCAGCTCTGCACACGCTAGCGGCACGATAAGCCTTAGGCGAAAAAAGCGTTTGAGAGCAGTGCATAAATTCGATTTTTTGTAGTGCAGTACAATTTAGACGGTTACTATCATTCTGCTCAAAAATCAACTAATAAATCCGTTGATTTTTGCGCACGGTTATTTGGCAAACCTCTACGAGCCAGCCTGCGCCCGCTGTATGTTTATAACGGGCAAAGCGACAAATTGTCACACACAATGGAACTAAAGGCGGTCTAGCGCATATCTGTTTGCTCAGCAAGTATCGGCAGATATAAATATGCGTATCGAAATAATCGACCAGCAATTAAAGATGTCATTTCGTAAAACGTATACGGTTAATTCAGTTTTGTCTGGAAAAAAAAACCCTTAAAAATGTAATTTCGACACGGAGACTTCGTAGCAGTTGCCTTCAACGCTGATTCTGAGACGAGTCGGGTCCGGGGAAGATAACTAGCTTTCGTGCACGCCTTGATCTGAACGAAACGTCTATCGGACTATAAAATGATCATATTCCATATTTTTTCTCCCAGTTTCTGTCATTTTGCCATGGATAAGCTCGTTTAGCCAATATATTGTAACGTTCAATGCTACGTTAATGCAAGGTCACAAGCGACACTCTTAATGCCAACGAAGAAGATGCCGAGTACTACATATAATTGAACCATGCTATTTACGATGGCTCAAATCTAATTCCTGCAATTGAAGCTATTCTACGTGTTCGCATGAGAAAGCTGTTGGCGTTAATGCATTCGTCTGAGGAACTTTAAGTTCTTTTTCGCCTAAACGTAGCGGCCGCTCCTCGGCTCCTCAAACTTCTCTAGCCCATTCTGTCTGCCGAATCAGTTTGGCAAATGTAGGTAAATGTATCTGCGATAAAATTCTCCTCATAATACTGATTATCTCGTATATTCAAACACAGAGTAAGGGTAATTACATGATTCTCTCGTAACCGCGGCACGGCACTGTCTTTCCGCGACGAAATGATACAGGAAACATTACGCGGCCGACACTCGCCACCGCCATACACAACAGGTCTATAGCCATTGGAGGATACCCGCTTGAGATCCCAGCCACACACATGCATACATACAGAACCGCACACGTG
>NW_019214326.1:263960-275021 GCF_002532875.2 Varroa jacobsoni
ACTACGATACAGCTACATCAGACAGGAGAAGTCAGTTCGATTCGCGTCGTTACCGTATCTTCTGACAACGATCACGCCGCACTCATTCGCGGCCGTTGGGGCGGCGTCTGCCGTAGCTGCGTGTGTCGTCGTCATCGTTGTTGCTGTTGTTGAAGGCAGAGTTTGCGGTCTCACCGCTGAACGGCCGTTGCAAACTTCTTGTACACGAATTGTCGGTCTCCGTGTCTATTGATGCATTTTGTGGTACGACAAGTTCAATATGATTGGTCAACGTGCATAATGTGTATATATGAGCTCGTGATTAATATCGTCTTAAGTGTTAGCAGGCGATTCGGGCCTACGGGTTTGAATATGCAATCGAAAAGCTAAGAAAAGATGTTGTCTGCACGAAAATACTTCGATTATGTGCCATAGTGCAGATACAGGCTCGTTCGCATAACAGTTCTCCTCCGTAGTGCATTTAGGCTATGGACAGTGCCGATCAGTACATCCCTCGATTGCTGTACAGCTCAACAATACCTTTCGGGTTTTCGAAGTTCGTTTTGACATCTGTGATGCCCCTACCCTAGCTGCTGTGTCCAACTGGTAATACCCTGCGAAATATAGTCAACCCTACGAAAGTCATCCGAGTTTGAATGTTCTTAGCTAAAGTAGCTCTGGTTCAGCTTCTGTTGCATCTAGCAGCTCCCCTAAGCTGTGTTTACGTTTATGAGAAGGTACCTGTGAAAGAGAGAACGATATATGATCGGCGCCAGTGATTGACCGCGTACTAGAAGATGACAGTCTAACAGGTTCGACGAGCGTCTACCAAAACGCTTTGAGACCAGTATCAATCAATTCGCTGTGTTCTTAGCTGAGAAAAGTTTGTCTTACATATGAAAAAATTTATACGCAGAGATATACGAGAGAAATATGGAGAGGCAAATGAGGAAAGATCCAACGTTTGCAGTTCACTTTGCATCTGCTTTCGATAGGAATCGTTCGGCTTGCTGTTCACAGTTGACACTAATATTAGTGTAGTCATGGTTGTGCTTCGAAGCTGAGCCTCTGTCCTGTATACCTGCATGAACCACACATCCAGTTACACAATCGCATGGAGGTATGTGCATATGATGTCTCATGCAGTGGAGCCACTGTCGCCCGAGCTGGCTCAACTCAGTTTGCCCTCTCTCCCATTTAATACCATGTGCTACGGCGGCTTGAATGCTTGCCCCTACCGGCATTACACTCATCGTTGCCGCGTTCCATTGCAAGAGGGGGCTGCGACTACAGCGTACCTATCCCGCACAAACTGCGCATCGCAACGAGTTCGACGGATACCTTTAATGGTTCTTCCGGTGCCAAAAAAGTGAAAACAAGTTCCGCGCATCACTTAGTCAAGACAAGCAAGCGACCGGCCGTCCGTCCGCCCGCCCGCCCGCCAACCTGCACACTCACCAACCAAAGTATACCCGGAATACTCTCGTAGGATTGTGCTGATCGGATGCGTAGCCTTCTAGTGAACAGAAAAGTTCATGATCGGTAGCAAATTTATCGATTACGATTTCGCGAACAGTAATTTATTCCCATTGCAGCGGCGACCACAACGACCCCTAACGGATATATGTTGTTCATATGGAATGTTTGCGCTACGAAGTGACTCTCGTGTACGTTAGTTCATTTATATTGGATGACTCAACTCGACTACAGCGCCGGCATCACCATTACCATTAACAACTAAAGAATAACAAAGCGATATACGGAATGGATGACAAATTGGCAGTTTTCGGTGAAAGCTGGAGGTGATTCGTTGGCCATTTGTGGCGGCTTGTGTTTCGTATGTACTATATTTAGTACTATTTAGGTTAGTCGCGCAACCGTGATTCCGATACTGGTTGTATCGCTGTTTTCCAATAGCAGTTGGGTATTTCGGCGACACCAGAGGTGTACGAAGCGCGATAAACTGTTAACACCTGCCGTTGGCCGTGCGGCCGAGCGCGAATGAGTTCCCCTTAAGTTAACCTCCACGCACTACGGCACATGGTCCAATTGCTCGATAAAGCTCCTGCCCGGTTGGTTGCCATAAAGGATCAGGAAATCCCTAAGAAATAGGGCTCGCGTCTAATCTGCAAGGATCTAACAAATAGCACATGGTTCCCCTCCGTATGATAGTATTTTCACCTCCTATCGTAGTGTGTCGAGTTTGCATAGATGGACGGTGCTGCCGCCTGAAAAAAACTACTTAAAGTTAACAGAGTTACATAGCTAGCTAGCTAGTTCTAAATAGCTAGCCCTACACGCCACACTGAAAAGGACGCCGTTATAGCTATACCGTGGCATAGTATAAATCAAAAGTAGCATCAAATAACGATAAGCAAAGAAGAACGAAGTGTACACCTAGGCTAAATTAAGGGTATAAAGATGACGCACGCTACCTGCTCATCTCGGCCGCTGCTGGGAATACGGAGCCGCCGGTTCCTACGTTCGTGCGACTATTGCTCATCCGTCATGTACAGATGCCCGGCGCGACTGACCCAAAAGCTGGCGTCTCTGCTGCGTTTACGGACGCGTACAATTGTTCTTCTTGTGGTGGCATTCGCCGTTCAGCTACCAGGTCCGTGCTTGGCCTCTGAAGAGCTGGCGTTGAACCTCGACCTCAGTAAGATCCAAATGTTCGGAGGAGAGCCTGTACACCGAGAAGGCCAGTTTGGTGCTAGTGCTGTGCTTCATAGACAACCGGATGGAACGAGTTGGCAAGTGACAACTATTTAACAACTTTAATTATTAATTACTATTACTCTTAGTAAAGATAAAAATAACATAAATGAATATCTAAAAAAAAAAAAAAAAAAAAATGTGTGGTAACCAAGTTTCGTATGGGATATTATTGTTAGCTTATTAAATCACTAAAACGAATCGGCCAACCCTCCAATAAGCTTTCAATAACATATTTTTTTATTTCTCGTGGACAATATTTAAGGCTGCTGTTCGTTAATCTCCCATCAATAGCTTTTGTACGTTACTATCCTTCGGTAAGACTCATTCCTGCCATTGGTGTTCAACTATGAACCAAGTCTGCAATGCTCACAATCTACAGCCATTCGTCTAAGCAGGTCTCTCGCGCATTTGGACTTTGTTCCATTCGAGCTGAAATCGGCCGATTGTAAATGTCGCCATACTAACTCTTTGGGAAGTCATATCCATCGGGGATTGTATTTCGTTTAGAAGTCCTCCAACTACATGGCTTTGCTTCTCTGTGAGGCTAAACAAAATAATGTTTGCAGTTTCCTGATACGTATAGTTGCCAAAGCAAGGTAAAGGCGTTCTCGTATCAAACAGTAAAAACGTCTACTAAATATGCCAACAATTCGAATACCGGCAAACAACTGTATAAAAAATCTGCCGATCACGAACGGGCCCCGAAAAAAAACATTTGATATCGTTATGAAAGTGACATTTTATATCGATTATATTCAAATACGACTGATGTTATTGAACGTAAGCAAACGTTTTTACCAGAGTAAGTTATTACCAGAATGTTTTAGTTGAGCTGACCGAAGAGAACGATCGGTGCTAAGTAAGTCTGTTCTGTAAATAAAGCAGGATGCAAGCAGTGGAATGAATTATACACCACAAAAAAAAATGTTATCGTTCCAGCTTTGTCGCTCAAGGCACATGCAATCAAAGCTAAAGTAGCATTTACATTATTTTATTAGTAATTAATTTGTATGTGATTAGTTATTAGAATTTATCAAATTAGTCGTTAGAAAAAGCATCGGTCTAGTTGGCTGTATCTGCTTTGTTCACGTACACTTAGACGTTCGCGAGCACTAACAACATTGTGCCAATTAATTTAAAACTGCACTAAAGGTCGTCATTATTCAGCGCGGTGGACTAAAGTTCAATTTCGAAAAAATAATTTTTGAAAAAAAAACGCGGTAGGGCCTATGCTACACGCAGGCTGCGGTTTAACACTGAAATGTATGTTACGAACAGTGTCCTACTCACCGTCTAGAGGCCATGAACAACGTTGTTGCTTTACAATTATCAGAAATGGCGAGTGGTAACAACCGTTCGGCTTTAGAACTCTTACTACTACTACTACTACTACTACTGCTACTGCTATCGGGAACCCGATCCAATTCCTGGATTCATCAGCGTTGTTAGGTATTACGAGTGCGTCACCCGAAACGATCGCGGCTTCACTAGTGTCGGGCGTCAGGTCAAATGGGCTTTTTTTTTTTGTTAGCAAATATCTATCTACGTGTACAAAGTCATCTTCATACAGCAAACTATGCTAAAGCTTTCTAATCGGAGTGCTAACATGTCACGAACGCTTAATTCTTTCCTGCGCAGGACTTACTGATTTTTAATATATGATATATATATGTGTGTAGCTATTTACAATATAGATAATTTCATCTATTTTGATCCAAGTTCCTGTAATTCATTTTTGCAGACCACGTTTTTACTTTTGCTCCCCTTTTTTTACCGCTTTTATTAGCGCTCGTCACATTACGAAAAATTAAAGGGAAGGGGAGAACGCATAGTTCGATACGCTAGACGCATTCTAAGGCCAAAAATGGGTCATTTCAGAAGGTGCTATTATGATTATTCAATGCGTCAATAAATTAAACACCACGGGCAACAAATTCGGCTGTACATTGGTGACAGCGTTTCGCACATGATTTATACGACCAGAGTGTTGTACATTTTTTGGCATATTTTGACCTTGTTATTGTTTTTGCCGTTAAGGTGGTTAATTGTAGCGCTACGTTAAACAGTGGCGTGGTTGTGTCAACCTGTGGCGTTACAATGACGCCGTAATGGAAACAATAGCAAGGGTGGCAGTCTTCTCCATAGACACCGCTAGTGGCAGATCACTTGAAGAGACATCGCTGGACGAGCGACGAAAGAGGATTGCGCTTCATATCGATCTAAAAAGAAGGAGGAGCGGACGGGAGAGGGGGGGGGGGGGGGAGGGACCGAAAAACGGCGAACAAAGATAGAACAGACAGGATCTGCTGACGCTGCTGGTGTCGTGGTAGTAGTAAAGATCTGAGCCCCACCCGCTGCGATGCGAAGCGAGGATGGGCAACACCGCCATCAAAGCCAGTAATAATGATCTTCGGCAAAGTCGTCTAAAGTACGGAATCGATACATGGCTGTTTCTCTGCTGTGCTCGCATGCATGGATTATGCTAGAAAGCAAACCAGATAAAGCGAGAGGATGCGAAAGTGAGACAGGTAGAGGTTGCTGGGGCCGACCTGTAACCGGTGGTGGGGTCGCATTGATCACACTCAACATACAAGCACGGCCTAAAAGAATTGTTGCCTATTTTGGCAGAGAGGAAAAAAATCGGATCTCATAAATCGCATACTTGTCCTGTACTAATTCCAGATTGAGCATTTAGGTAACAATGTCACTCGATGTTGTTACCTAAATGCTAGAAACCACGGTTAATATATAAAAAGGGCCTTTTTATGTATTCAAGTGATTGAAGTTCAGTTTGTCAGCTGCAGTTGTTGTCTACTGATCTTGTGAATGTTATTAATCGCAAATTGGAGTAAATAATTCATCTATAATAATAATATTCTATTTTGGAAACCGCCAACGTGCGTGTTCTATTCTATTGTATAATACTCTACACGTGCTCGCTACAGCCACGTCATCATACACGAATGTGCTCTGGGTGGAATTGCAAGCTTTATCCTGAATAGGTCAATCAACGCGATGATGTTACGGCAGCGCTGTGGCCATTGACAATCGGTCTGCATTGCCACATTTGCTTCTTCGGCTCCCTCATTTTTGGGTGGCAATAGCAGTGCCTTCCAAATTGGAACCCTTCATTGGAGTTCCCATCAGCCGTAGTCGTGTATTGTGTCAGACTGTCGCAGCCCCTACGTTAGTTAAGAGTGTTACATTTAGAATCTTACAAAGGAATAAAAGGGTGACAGAGGGAAATGGGTCGGCTAGCTACTCGAAAAATAATTAGATTCGTTCTTTCAAACCCGTAATGGATGGGCCGCGCTATGACGTTGTCGTAGCAAGCTTTTTTTGATGACCGCTGTAGCAGGTACGGATCTATACGCGAAAGTGTTGCTTTTAGGGAAAACTTTCGGCGTTTTATTAGTTCCGGTATACTTTGAACAAGATGAATTGACGAGAAGAAGTGTTTCATGTTGCTTCAACTTCGCAATCGCGTATGAAACACCGTCTGGAGTAAATGTGCACCGATTCTAATCGGCTATTGATTAGAGTCTCTGGATATAATTGGAATATTCTGGTTTCCTCCCAACAAAGTGTGTAATTTTATTGCTATCGAATTCGCGGGTTATCTCATCGTTACTGTCGTCAGCCAACGATTACGCTAAGACAGTCAGAGCAGTACCTCGAAAGTGCTGTAGTCGTTTTGGCCTAGTTACGCCATGTGTGTGCGGTCAGGCCAAATGTCTCGCGGTAAGTACGTAAAAATCTAGTGGTTTGGAATTATTCAAGAACGACACAGAAAATATTAAAACTCACCAGAACAAAAGCGTATTTACTTTGCATACGCTCCCAGCTCAGTGATCGCAGATGGGTGAGCTCGGCCATTGAATTCGGCTTCGAAAAGCTCAAAGAATGGGAAGAACAACATTTATACTATGGCGATCGGCAGAGTAAGTACCATTTGACGGCTCTTAAGCGCTCGACCCGCGCTTGTCTGTTTGGACCAAACGATCACTAAACATTCGGCACTTTCTGTGTGTGGCCGGCCGCCATAGATGGCTAACACTCTACGACTGGATTGGCTCAAAGCCACTAGTAGTAATAATGGTAGCTGTTGTAGTGGTTAAAATATGCGTCCTTACGCCTGTTGGCGCCAACGTTACGTCCACCGGATTGTATCGCACGCCGCTTGACGCGCATCTTCGTTCTCGTGAGACTTCTTCCGCTCGCAACGGGGCAGTCTCCATTCTCGAGAAACGGCTCTTCCTGCCACAACATTGGATTTATATGTATGCTACCAGTTTCCTACTGACAACAATAACGACAGCCAAGAAAGACTAAGGATCCAAGCAAAAACTGTAAAATTACTGCTATAGAAAAAAAGGCATGCGGTAACGTGGCGAAATCTCGTGGTACAATTGTAGACGTCTGATTATTCGTTGTCTCCTGTCAGCCTCGATTCTTCATGGGTTCTCGATATAAGCAACGACTTTCTTTCGTTTCAAGATTCTGAAAAGGGGAGCAGGAAAAGCAAGTCAACGCCCGCCGTAAAGATGCATTTCTGACGCTGCTAATGTTGACATCGCAGCGTGATGGCTCTAGACGGCGGTCAGCTAGCCACTGACCAAAAAAAAAAAGAATGATTCTTTCATTCTATCTGACGTTACTGATAATGGGTATAGCGAGGCTGCAGTGCTTGCGCTCGATAAACGTGGGTGTCCCATAACGTTATCTCTGTTCTAAAGTAAATTAGAGCATCACTTCGGCTAGCGGCTGACGTTGGGGGGCTGATGCTGTGAAATGCTGCTTACATGGAGTAACGAAGAGATTGCAGTAAATCCAGGCGGAAAGAAACTACTAATAAACTTGGCGTGGATGGATAGCATATCCCTCATCAAGAGGTTAGGTGCAATGAGCCGCAAAGATAACGATAAAATATATAAATGTATATTTGAAACCCAAGACTCAATAGCTGTACGATAGCGGGCCTGCCCTTCAGGCGCTGGAACTGCACTTCGACGGGTCGTTGAGACCCATCCAAATCCAACATGTAGGTGTCAGCATATCTAATAGGCAATATGTTGGAGAAGGTAATAGCTGAAGTATGCGACACAAACCGTTAAAGATTCAATCAGTTGTTGAATATTTATTGAATTTGGTACAATATCTCCACCTAGGGAATGAGTTGGACCGAAGAAGGATTGCAGTATGCATCTCTAGACAGTTAATGCGGTCCTAGAATATTTCGCCAGAGGTCATATTGTAGATGAGATACATTATAGGGTTACAGCGCATCGCAGTCACTCAAACAGTCATCACGGTGTAAAATGTCTGATGGTAGATTTTGTTGGACTGAACTACCCCAAACAGCAGACAATTTTCGAATCTATGATTTGAGAAAATCCATGGTCACCGAAACAATAGCTTAATGATAAATTACTACTGCATGTGCAGAGTTATTGGTTGAACTTGCCCATTAGGAAAGAAGGACGTGCATACTGTAGACATCGACAGGACGCCGATCTTCTTTTCTAATGTTTACAAGATCGACGGCCTGGCTTTGGTTCTAGTGTGTGCGCGCCTTAGTATATATATATATATATATTTTTTTTTTATTCTTTGTCTCAAACATTTTTCACTTAAACTTATAGTTCGATTCACGTGTGAATGATTAACTACTGTAACAGAACAACATTGTAAAATCACGCGTCTGAAAATAAAGGCCGACAGCCTTTAATAGCTGAACGGCGGTTGTCGTCCTATGCACAAGAGAAACGAGTGCGGGGAATATCGTTTGTAACAATAACATCGGTGGTAGGAAATGCCTGCCTTGACCTCGATAGAGCTGTCGTTATCATCTTTATTATTCTATCAAATAATCGGCTGTGCGCGAGGTGACGCCAGCAGCTCGGTTCTCGCCACGTTGAAACACGACCATATCATGTCGTCGGCGCGGTCAAAGTTACTATACACTGGCGACGAAAACAGCAGAAAGAGCAAGCATGATGGTACGCTTTTATAGCGCTGTCATTTCTAATGTGGGTAATCCTACTGTTGAAATCGCGTTAGCTTCCGCAAAAATCCAACAAAGAAACCTTGTGATCGGACCGATTGAGATCGCAGGAGTGAGAAAACGACCAAGTTGTCTCAAATACGATTCTTAGTTGCTACAGTATTGATTTGCATGCGCCCCGAAGAACACGACATGATTATTACAATCCTCATAGCTCGCTAGGGTTAATAGCCTTTCCTTGCTCCGATACATACAAAAGTGCAGAAAGAACAGCGGTACACCGAAAGGATCTAGCCGATCGGTGGTTTCTGCTGCTGCTGCTGCTGCTGCAGAAGCTCATGACGACGACGACGACGACAGAAATTGGCTTCGCCTTGCCGTCACACACGCATAAATCCTGACTAGACGAGAGATGGCAGGGTCAATGGCCGCTCTAGGGCTGATTGTCCCCCAAAACGGCGGGAGTTGTGGTCACGTGCATTTGAAAAATCAAATGGTACAGTTGTTGTGACGTCCAATCGGGACAGACGGAATCCATTGTCGTTTGGCATCTACGCGAATTTTTCTCTTTATAAGCACCCATTAGTTATCTGTTAATAATGGTCTGAAGAGAAGGTGATATACGAAATCATAGAACACATTTATTATTACAATTAAATTAGATTGGTACCATTGAAAAGAAGAGGCAACGGGCTTTTTCGTTTGTGTGGTAATGTAACAAAATTTTATAAGCGTTCTAACAACTTCGAGATCGATAACAACTCAGTAAACGAGGCCGTAATACATGTGTGCAAATAACAAAAATTACAAAAAAATTGCCCCTACGGCCCTGACCAGTAGGCTGGCCGGGGCAAGATGCTGTTAAGGAGACACAGGACTGAAAATGGGCCGTGTTACTATTGAATTTTATGCCACTTTCCGCCAAGGGACACGAACCCTTAATTTAGATACGAACTGCCCTGTTGCCATATCATCTCCGTTTTATTGCCCATCAGCTCCAGGACAATCTCACCCTTACACACGATAATAACGGGCTGCACTGGCGTACAACTCGGTCCAAAATTCGTGGAATTGCCGACTATTATTGTTATTACTAGCAACTATTATTGTTACCATGAAGCGTCTGTTGTTGAACAATTGATAACAAGTCTAAGAATGTAAGCGTTTTGTATTTTTTTTTTCGTCACGGTCTAAGAGTCAGCCCGATCTGGCCCAGTATGGCGTCTGGCCGCAAAATTACCCTTACGCGAAACATCGATAACCCTAATTTGTAACATTAGGTAAAGCATACACTTCAGGCAATTAAAACTTCTATATTGCAGCGGGCAGGTGGCAGTAAACCGCCATTCTGGTGGACAGCTCCGCTAACCACCACAACCGTTGGCTGGGACGTCCCATTACTTCAATCGCGTACAATAACTAGTTGTACTTATTAATTAGTTAACGCTTTTCATTAATTAATTAGTAATTAACGCTTTTCAATACTTTTCAGAGTGAGAAAAATGATAATATATTTATTTACACATTATCTTGACTAGCCAATGTCAGATCGATGCCTTACACGAACAAGACCCTGTGCAGTCTACTGACGACTCGGTGAGACCGCTTTTCGAATAGCGTTCCTTCGATCTGATTCTTGTAAAGATTTGATTCTCTTAAAGACCGTACTGGCAATTTATTGGTTGTTGTTAACACGTCGATGGCGCTCACCTGCCGCCGATGCCTCGTACAGACAACGTTAGCTTTTGTTCGCGCTGGAGATGGCTATTATTGCCACTGCCGCCGTAAGGCAAAACAAGCAAACCATAGTGAATCAATCCCTATGCGAAGCAACAACATTCAGCTTATTCATCGAGCGCTTGTTGCTTGTCAAGCGCCTGTTGAGTGAGAGTCAAACGAAGTGCCGTCACCCCTGTCTGATGGTTAGTGTTTATCAGGACAATTCATGCAAGACCGTTGGTGACCTTTACTAGCTTTGGGGACTTCCCTAAAACAATTCCGTCATTCATCCAGATTCGAGGACACCGTACAACAAATCGCAGGCTGTGCAGGTTAGCGGCTGGGCTCACGTTGAACGTACGTAGAAACGTAACAAGATGATTTTGTGGGTTCAGCAAAAGTACGATTTAATGTGCGCTACACGAAGATCCAAACCAGTGCCTCGCTCTTCATTTCATTTCGATATATATGACTGTTTACGATAGTGCTCAACACACTTTTCGTAGCGGGAGGCCGTTACATGGAACTATATTACAGCCGTTCATTTTGCTTAGGACAAAAGTTTTCACCATCATATTGGCATATCCTAGCCATTTTAGTATCTGTATAGGAATAGCCTAATGTGGTTGGGCCAGGGCACC